>NC_085843.1:285001871-285119371 GCF_035594765.1 Anolis carolinensis | reverse complement strand
TGAATGCCCGGATTGTGGCTGCGAAAGGGGACTTTCGAGTTGGCTTTCCGTCACGGTAATTGACCAAATGAATCGCATCCCTGGATCCCGGGCTGCCTCTGTGCCCTAGGTTAACCCTTTGGCTTTGGTATATACATACATATCCTAAAAGTGCTGCCGTGACCCAAGAAATGCCATGGCAAGGCTTTGGGTCAAAGAGACGCTTTCTTTCACGGTGCTTCAACAGCGGCCTTGTTTGCTTTCTTTCAGCAGTGGTTTGGCTGCTGGAGGGGATCTGGCTTCCAGAGCTCATCCAGGCAGGAAGGCGAGATGGACAGTTGCCGTGAGTCTGGGTCACAGTAACCCCGTCAGAGCGAGGCGGGCTCCGGCTCCGCACCGGGATTTTTTTCCTCTTAAAACATGTGGTTGTGGCCTCCAAGTTGTCTTGGCTACTGAGAAAGACCTAGAGTCAAGCACTGATCCCAAGACTCAGCCCGAGCCACGTTCCAAAAACTCCCCTCCAAACAAATAACGTCCAAGTCATAAGATTTGTATTGCTCGCTCCAGCAACAGATGGGCAAGCCTCTCTCACTCCTTTGAAAAAATAAACACTAAAGGAGTGCCACAAGGCGTCAGAAAGTGAAAACACATTTCCAAAACTCAGCGGCAGGCACTCTTTCCAGTCCAACAGTTTGCTTTCGGTTAGTTTGGGGCAAGCGTCAGTGCGCTGGAACAGGGCCAACATGATTTGGAGTTTTGCGCCGGAAAGCGATGATTGCAAAATATTGGACTTTGCACACAGTGGGACCGACCTGGACAACGTTCGTGGGATTGAAAACAAACAAACAACAACACCCAGCACTGCGCTGTGCAAGGTTTTTCCACAGTTGAGGAACAACTTGACCTCTCACTAGGACAATGATGGGCAACCTTTTGCGCTTGGTGTGTCAAAATTCACCAAAAAACCTAGCATGACTTGGGTGGTGTGTCACTTTGAGAAAAAAAACCATAATTTCACAATATATATAGTTTAAATAACAAAAATATATAATTGTAATATATAACTGTATTCAATAAATCAAAAACTATTTACTACCATTATTTCCATGTACAGTACAGTCTCACTTATCCAACACTTGCTTATCCAATGTTCTGGATTATCCAACGCATTTTTGTAGTCAATGTTTTCAATACATCATGATATTTTGGTGCTAAATTTGTAAATACAGTAATTACATAGCATTACTGCATATTGAACTACTTTTTCTGTCAAATGTGTTGTTAAACATGATGTTTTGGGGCTTAATTTGTAAAAGCATAACCTAATTTGATGGATAATAGGCTTTTTCTTAATCCTTCCTTATTATCCAACATATTCGCTTATCCAACGTTCTGCTGGCCCGTTTATGTTGGATAAGTGAGACTCTACTGTACAACAATCTATGGTATCTCTCTCAGTTTCCACGCTGATTTCTCTCTATTCTAGTTTCAATGTAGTCATGAATAATGAATAATATAATAATATTATAATAGTAATAATATAATAATATACTACAATAATAATAGAATAATAATAGAATTTTATATATATATGCAATGTGCATAATTCCCATGAAGTAAACAACAAAACCACTGGACCAAATCACACCAAATTTGGCCACAAAAGACATTAGTCATCCAATCAATCTGCAAGCAAAAATGGCTAGGCGTGTCAGTGCTGACATGCGTGTCATAGGTTGGTCATCACTGCACTAGGAGATCTAACCAAGGGTGCATCTGCAGCAGGCATGGGCAAACTTTGGCCCTCCCTCCAGGTGTTTTGGACTTCAGCTCCCACAATTCCTAACAGCCATGCCTAATCTACAGTGTGCCATTAACGCAATCTGATGACATTTTTAACTGCCATGGCTCAATGCTATGGAATAATAAATAAAGACCTTGCAAAACTACAACTCCCATGATCACTCTTGATTCACGTTCAGCTTGTGGTCTACTAAGACTCCTAGATCCCTTTTGCAAGGTCTCTTTTCAAGCCAGGTGTTATCCATCCTGTTAGGAACCACGGTGGTGCAATGCGTCTAACTTTTGTGCCAGCTGAACTGCTGACCTGAAGGTTGGGTTGCTCACCTGAAGGTTGCCGGTTCAAATCTGCGAGATGGGGTGAGCTCCTGCCTGTCAGCTCTAGCTTGCAGGGAACGATATTTTAAGGCATGAATTTTGAGTAAGTCTCAGGGTGCATCTACAGTGTGGAATTCATGCAACTCAATACCACTTTAATTACTGTGGCTCAATGCTATGGATTCTTGGGAAAGTCTATGGAATTGAACCCTTGTGGGTTGAACCCTTGTGCTGGCTGGACTGCTGATCTGAAGGTTGCCAGTTCGAATCCATGAGATGGGGTGAGCTCCTGCCTGTCAGCTCTAGCTTGCAGGGACATGAGAGAAGCCTCCCAGCAGGATGGTAACACATCCAGGTCATGTCTCTGTAGACAGCCAATTCTCTCACACCAGAAGCGACTTGCAGTATGTTCTCAAGTTGTTTCTGACACAATAAAAAAATCCATTCTGTATCACTGCATTGAATTTTTGAATTGCTTTGCCCGGAAATGGATACAGTATTATTCCATGTGAGGTCTATGACTTCCCTTGATTTAGACGCTATCCTCCTAGAATTGCATTGGCCCTTTAAGCTGTGGCATCATACTGTTGGCTCGTGTTCAGCTCGTAGTTTACCCAGACTCCACAATGACTTTCACATGGACTGTTTTCAAACCAGGTCTCAACCATTCTATATCTGCGCCTTTCATTTTTTATGCATATGTGACATACTGTACATTTCTCCCTGTTGACATTCATCTTGTTCTTCGATCCGCTAATGTCATTTTGCATCCTGATCCTGTTCTCTGGAGTATTAGCTATCCTTCCCACTTTGATGTCCTCTGAAAATATGATCATAATGACTTCTCTTCCGTTGACATGTCATTGATAAAGGTGTTGAATGAAAGGCCTGGGACAGCTTACAATTATGGCACCCCAAAAGCCATTTGGAAGCATCCTTTGGGTTGAGCATGTCTTTCAAACAGGAGCATTGTCTAGCCCAGGGCTTCTTATATAACCCCTGGTATATATCAGGGTATATCAAATAGGGATAAAAATCAAACATTTGCTGATAACAAATCAGCATTTGCAAGGTTTGCTCAACAGGTTGATTTTCCTTTTTATGAAGTACAGCTGAAGCATCTTCCACAGAATTCACTGTAAACACTTAACCACAGATTCATGTAAATATCTAAAACAGCCACTAGGTGGCATTCAGAAACCGTTTACTGTTTTGAAATGTTTCAGGACCCCAACAAAGGAGACCTATTTTGGGTTCAGGACCTAGAGCGGGGGTCCCCAAACTAAGGCCAGGGAGCCGGATGCGGCCCTCCAAGGTCATTTACCTGGCCCCCACCCTCAGTTTTATAATATTTTAATATTATTTTAATAATATAATATATTGTATATACATATAATATTGATAATAACATTATAATGTTATACAATATAATATTAATAATACCAAATAATAATATTAATTATATGTTATATATTACATATAATATTACAGTATAGTGGTATAGTTCAATATAGTAATACCCTGTTTCCCCTAAATAAGACATCCCCAGAAAATAAGACCTAGTAGAGGTTTTGCTGAATTGCTAAATATAAGGCCTCCCCCGAAAGTAAGACCTAGCAAAGTTTGTGTTTGGAAGCATGCCCGCCGAACAGAACACCAGAGTATGCAGGATCGGTAAATGTACGTACCATAAAGTGTTGTACATGTAAATAATGGTAGTAACAAGAAATTCTTGATAGGATTCACAGTTTGTCTGGTTATGCTGGTTTGTGATGACAACTCCTGTACAGTATATAATAAATGTTCATTTTTTTTGTTCAACAATAAATGTGAATTCTTCCTCATGGAAAAATAAGACATCCCCTGAAAATAAGACCTAGTGCATCTTTGGGAGCAAAAATTAATATAAGACACTGTCTTATTTTTGGGGAAACACGGTATATAATGCTAATATTGTGCTATGCTAATAATATAATATATTGTATGTACATACAGCTGCTCTGAGTTCCCTTCAGGGTGAGAAGGGTGGGATATAAATGTAGTAAATAAATGTAGTAAATGAATAAATAAATAATTTTGGACTTAGGCTCGCCCAAAGTCTGACATGACCTGAAGACACACAACAACAACAACAATCCTAATTAACCTGACTATCTCATTGGCCAGAAGCAGGCCCACACTTCCCATTGAAATCCTGATAGGTTTATGTTGGTTACAATTGTTTTCATTTTTAAATATTGTATTGTTCTTTCATTGTTGTTGTTGTTGTTGTTTTGCACTACAAATAAGACATGTGCAGTGTACATAGGAATTTGTTCATTTTGTCTTTTCTTTTTCCAAATGATAATTCGGCCCCTCCACAGTCTGAAGGATTGTGGACCGGCCCTCTGCTTTAAAAGTTTGAGGACCCCTGACCTAGAGTTTCAGAACCAATGGCCTAGACTACATATCACTAGCTTCTTTGCAAGGATATCATGGAGAACCTTGTTGAAGGCTTTATTTATTTATTTACAGTATTTCTATTCCGCCCTTCTTTCTCACCCCGAAGGGGACTCAGGGCGGATCACAATGTGCACATATAATGGCAAACATTCAATGCCATATAAACATAGAGACAAAGACAGAGACTCAGAGGTGATTTAACATTTTTCAGATTCCAGCTTCCTGAGGGGATGCTCGATTCTGGCCACAAGGGGAGCAGCTGCTTCTACAACCACTGTGGCATCTTGATGGATACTTCCTCATTCCAAACGAGTTTTATGGTGTTTTAAATTAGTTAAATTTGCCTCCCCGCAGAGTGGTCCCTAAATTCCTACTTGATAGATGCAACTATCTTTCGGTTGCTTTACTAAAACCTGTTCTGTGTTGGGTTGCTGTGAGTTTTCCAGGCTGTATAGGGCTGGGCTGTGGCGCAGCCGGCTAGTAACCAGCTGCAATAAATCTCTACTGTCCAAGAGGTCATGAATTCGAAGCCCGGGTTGGGTTAAGCCCCTGACCATTATTTAGCCCAGCTTACTGTTTACCTAAGCAGCCCGAAAGACAGTTGCATCTGTCAACTAGGAAATTTGGGTATGCTTTATGAGGGAGGCTAATTTAACTAATTTACACCACCATAAAACTGCCAGCAGCACGTGGAAAGGAATGAGGAAGTACAGTACTTGGTGTCACTAGTGGATGGTGAAGCAACAGCTCCCCCTGTGGCCGGAATCGAGCATACCCTCATGAAGCTGGAAATGTTAAATTGCCTCTGTGTGTGTCTATACTGTATGTTGTTTGTCTGATGGCATTGAATGTTTGCCATATATATGTTCATTGTAATCTGCCCTGAGTCCCCCTCAGGGTGAGAAAGAAGGGCGGAATATAAATACTGTAAATAAATAAATGTTCCAGAATGCTTCAGGAACATGGTCATACAGCCTGGAAAACTCACAACAAACTAGTGGTTCTGTCCATGAAAGTCTCCAACAACACACTGTTCTGTGTTCATTCCTTTGAGTCTCCATATGCCCTGAAGGATCACAAAAGGCAACCTGGCACAAAAGGCCATCTGAAGTGGCTACTATTCATATCCCAGGCTCTTAACTCAGGCCAAATGGCTGATGTGGCAAGCATTCTGCAGTGTTGATTTTTCTTTGCGCCTCTATAGAAAATAGCTTCGTGGCACAATTTTTGTTCCTTTTGGCTTTGCATCAACAGGACTTCTTGCAATTTGTCTCTGAGTGTATCTACACTGTGGAATTATTGCAGTATAGCACCACTTTAATAGCCATGGCCTAATGCCATGGAGGCCTCCAGTGGTGCAGTGTGTTAAAGCGCTGAGCTGCTGAACTTGTGGACCAAAAGGTCTCAGGTTCGAATCTGGGGGGGTGGAATGAGTGCCTTCTATTAGACCCAGCTTCTGCCAACCTAGCAGTTCAAAAACATGCAAATGCTAGTAGATCAATAGGTACCGTTCCAGTGGGAAGGTAACGGCATTCCATGCAGTCATGCCAGCCACATGACATTGGAGGTGTCTACGGACAACGCCGACTCTTTGGCTTAGAAATGGAAATGAGCACCAACCCCCAGAGTCGGACACGACTAGACTTAATGTCAGGGGAAACCTTTACCTTTACTAATGCTATGGAATCCTGGGAGTTATAGTTTTACAACCCCTTCAGCCCTCTTTGCCAAAGATTGGTGGTGCTTCTCCAAACTACAACTCCCAGGATCCCACAGCATTGGTCCAAGGGCAGTTTAAATGATGTCGAACTGCCTTCGTTCTGCAGTGTAGATGCACCCTTTTCTGCTCTCCTTTGCTGTTTTGCTGCTCCATGGACCACACAACATGGAGGAACAGTGTAAACAAAACTGTAAATCATATTTATTTGCAACAGTACTGAACCTTTTGGGACGGTCTCCTCCAGAACCTGGCCACAAAGTCTCTAAAATTTGGACTTGGGACTTGTTTTCCCCTTGAACCGTTTTAATATCGTTTTGCGTTTGGCCACAATTATTCTGGTAATAGCGACGCAATCAAAGGGCACCAGAACATATGAAGAGCCGTAATGGATGGTTCTTGTAATCCCACATCCTGTGGCTCCCAAATTAGGGGTGGAAGAAGCTCTTAAATTAAGCTCCTTCGGGTTTTTGATTTTTCCAGATGAGAAATAATGCTAAGCTTGTTTCCACATGACAGTCAGCCCTCCGCGTTTTCTGAGACCCCCATGAAAGCAGGAGAAATACAACTGAAAAAGTGACATTTGCAAACCCTTGGAATCTCTAGATCAGGAATGAACAAACTTGGGCCCTGCAGGTGTTTTGGACTTCAACTCCCACAATTCCTAACAGCCTACTGGCTGTTAGGAATTGTGGGAGTTGAAGTCCAAAACACCTGCAGGGCCCAAGTTGGCCCATGCCTGCTGTAAATCCTCTAGTGCAACTCAATTGCCAACCTCCACCAGATGTTGACCACAGGCCTGTTCTGGAGGATCTAGATATTCTTGAAGAGAGAAAAATCTATAAATAATCTTTAGATCTTCCAATGGGGCTCTATAGTCAACTTCTGACATACATAAATTGACCATATAGTCATGGAGATGGATGAGAGAGAAGGTGTCCAAAAATGGCCAGAGGTTTGGAAGCCATCAACCTCTTTGAGGAGTCACTGAGGGAGCTGAGAAGAAAAAGAGACATTAGAGGCAGGTCTCAATATTGGGAAGGATGTCCCATGGAGAAGGAGGCAGGCCTGTTTTGGGTCCCGTGGACTTGGCCAAATGCAGCTCATGAAGTGCTGAAGGCAAGCCTTCTGCAGAAGTGGACAACACTCTCCGTATTTTGAGCCTGCTCGGAAAGGGTTCATCACACCTCCTCCTTTGAGACAAGGAAAGCATCACAGGTCTCAAAGATTAGCAGTTGAGACTGGGCTATGTCAATTTATTTATTTACAGTAATTATATTCCACCCTTCTTTTTCACCCCGAAGGGGACTCAGGGCGGATCACAATGTACACATTAGGCATGTCCGATCAATGAAAAAAATGTTTCAATTCTCATTTCTAAAGTAGGGGGCGCTGGCGATTCGATATAGAAAGTATTTCCGATTTTTCACACAAAAATTTCGGATATTTCCGAAAATTCGTAATGATTCTAAATGTTTCTAAAATGGTGGACGCGCATGCGCAATCGCCAAAAAAAAAGGAACCTGGGGGGGGGGACTTTTACGGGGCTCTCCCGCCCTCATTTCTTGAGCTATCCTCATCAAATTTGCAATGCCCTTGCAAGTTGTGCAAAGATACTCTGAAAACTAGAAATTCCCTTGCTGTATTTGTAAGCAAGAAGGACACTGGAAATCAATGGTGTCTCTGGCTATGTAATCCCACAAGCCTCAACCCAATGCCTTCAATTAGAAATGGACAAGTGACCACCATGCCAAGCAATGCCTTGGCAAGGAGTGCAAAGATACTTTGAAAACTAGAAATTCCCTTGCTGTATTTGTAAGCAAGAAGGACACTGGAAATCAATGGTGTCTCTGGCTATGTAATCCCACAAGCCTCAACCCAATGCCTTCAATTAGAAATGGACAAGTGACCACCATGCCAAGCAATGCCTTGGCAAGGAGTGCAAAGATACTTTGAAAACTAGAAATTCCCTTGCTAAGAGAAAGAACCAGCAACAAAACCCTAACCCTTTCTCCAAACCCCTTTGTGGGAACAGCCAGACTGGGTCCCTTCACCCTCTCTCTCCCTCAAGAGGCTTGCTTGCTCTCCGTTTGCAGACCACCACCCTCTCCGTGCAAAGCCCAGCCCAGAATGGCTCGCCTGGGCTACACAACGGGCTTTTATGGCAATCTTCCATGTGGACGCAGAGGACCCTAGCCCCCACCTTTGCGTCCATCGTGGAAGCTTCTGATTGGCTGGGGAGTAGCAGCCATGTTAGGCTGCGCTACAAAATTTTAAAAATATATATTTTAAAATATATATTTTAAAAAAATTTTTGCCGGGGGGGGGGGGGGAATTAACGAAACATTAAGAAACAATCAGAGAATGGGCCAACAATGGTTCGAATTACATTGCTGGTTGTGCTGTGAGACAATGTCTCGGAATGCGTATCAAAAATCAAGAACAATCTGAAATAAATCCGATATACAATTCAAAACGATTTTTGGACATGTCTAGTACACATACATGGCAAACAGTTGTGACTCAGCTTGAATCTAGAATCGATTCTGATGAGGAAAGAGAGATTCAGGTTCAAAACATCCCCAAAAGGCCTGTAGCTTTGGAAGATGAGGAACAGAGAGTACAAGTTCAGGTTCCCACAGGCAGGGTTGGAGTTGATGACCCTGAACCCAGTGAAGCCAGCCAGGTGCACACTGACTTGAGAAGGGAGGTTGGAAGACTCCCAGCTTTCTCATGAATCTCAGCGAGTTAATGAGCAAACTGACCTTGATGGGATGGGTTCCTTAGATAGGGCTGAGCGGTTGGAATTGAGAGTGCGGTGTAGTGTAAGGATTGCAAACAGACAGGGGAGGTGAGAGGGCAAAGAAATGCTTTCATGTGTTGCAAAGAGTGATGTGATAAAAGGGGTGCTTTGGGGAAGAGTTGTTGTCAAAGCAACTTCCTCGCGACCAGAGAAGCAAGCTCTAGTTTCCCTGCTGTGCTTTAGATTATATTGAAATCCATGTATCTATGTTTCTTGGATTTTGCCATGTTTCCTTTGGATCTTGTTTATTCCTGGTAAGCTCTGGACTTAAGACTATATTTGTAACTGACTTTTGATGTTGTACTTTTACTTTTGAAGAACCTTTTACTATCTTTCTTTAATAAACTACAAAGACTCAAACCTGTTGTGGAGTTTGTGTGCTAGAGCAAGGTGAATCAAAGCTGAGGTGTGACACAAACATTCAATGCCATATGAACATTGAGACAGAGACACAGAGGCAATTTAACTTTCTCCAGCTTCCAGCTTCCTGAAGAGCAGAATATAAATACTGTAATGTAATGTAATGTAATCATTCCTGAACTCCTTACATTAGACATCTGGACCCTGACAACAGAACTGCTGGTGTTTGACTTCGGACTCTAAGCTTGGCACTGTTGTATTCTTGCTTTGGACTCTGGATTCATAGAATCATGGAATCCTAGAGTTGGAAGAGACCTGGTGGGCCATCTAGTCCAACCCCATTTTGATAAGAAGCAGGAAAATCGCACTCAAACCACCTTCGACAGATGGCCATCCAGACTGTTTAAAAGCCTCCAAAGAAGGAGCCTCCACCACCTGCTGTTTGACTTCTGGACTCTGACTTTGGCTTTGCTTTCAAGAATTCCTGGCATTTGACTTCTGGATTTCTGGAGTTTGGCTCTCATTGTTTCCCATGGTTTCTTGGCTAAAGCCTGACTCTGCCACTCTTTAGACCATCAACAGTTCAGGTCCTGGATTATGACCTTCACAGTCATTTGTTTTGATCCTGTACTTCATTCTCCACCTTGACTTACTCATTGCATTTTGGACATATTCTTATCAGTTTGCGTATTGTACTTCTATTATTATGATTGGACGTTCAAGGAGTTAAAAATTTGGATTTCTCTATTAACGGACTCTGGTCTTTGGCTTGTCCTGTTATTAATGTTTAATTAAACCTCAGCCCTGATATTGGGACCCAGAACATGACAGAGCAAGACACAATGGAGCCATAGGTTCAAATTGCAAGAAAAGAGATTCCTAAACATTAAGAAGAGCCTCCTAACAGTCAGAGCTGTTTGACAGTACATTGGAGTTTGATAGAGGCTGAATGGCCATCTACCAGGAGGGTTTAGATTGTGCCTTTCCATCTGACAGAATGGGGTTGGACTGGATGGTCTCTAAGGTCCCTTCCATGTCTATTTATTTATTTATTTATTTATTTACAGTATTTATATTCTGCCCTTCTCACCCCGAAGGGGACTCAGGGTGAATCACATTATATACATACTAGCTGTGCCCGGCCACGCGTTGCTGTGGCGAAGAATGGTGGTATGGGAAATAAAGTATTGAGGAATTGGTGGTAGTTAAGGTAAAGGGTAAACGTTTTCCCCTGACGTTCAGTCATGTCTGATTCTGGGGGTTGGTGCTCATCTCCATTTCTAAGCCGAAGAGCCGTCGTTGTCCGTAGACTCCTCCAAGGTCATGTGGGATGACTGCATGGAGCAGCGTTACCTTCCCACCGGAGCAGTACCTATTGATGCACTCACATTTACATGTTTTTGAACTTCTGGGTTGGCAGAAGCTGGGGCTAACAGTGGGGGCTCTGTCAGTTCCCCCAATTCAAACCTGCGGCCTTTCGGTCCAGAAGTAGCAGCTCAGCGCTTTAACATGCTGTGCCATCAGGGGACATTATTTCCTAAAGGTTGTGAATATACAATATTTCTGATTGTTTTTTTGTCTGTTGGAGGCAAGTATGAATGCTGCAATTAGGAAAAATGATTAGGATGTAATGACCTTGCAGATTTAAAGCCTAGCTGTTTCCTCCCTGAGTGATTTTTTTGTTGGGAGGTGTTAGCTGGCCCTGATTGTTTCCTGTCTGGAATTACCTTGTTTTTAGAGTGGTGTTGTTTGCGATATTTTATATGCTTCTACTGTCTGTGGCCCTGAGAAAACAGAGGATTGGCCAGACTTTGATGATGGGAATCCTTTGTTGGGAGGTGTTAGCTGGCCCTGATTGTTTTCTGTGTGGAATTCCCCTATTTTCAGAGTGTTGTTCTTTATTTAGTGTTCTGATTTTAGAGATTGTATTGTTCTGTTTTATTATATCACATTAATTTTTATATATTCTGATTTTAGTGTTTTTGAATACTTGGAGTCAGATTGTATTCATTTTCACGGTTGACCGCAACACAATAATAATAATAATAATAATAATAATAATAATAATAATAATAATAGTAAGGATAGTAATGATAGTAATAATAATGACTTTGGTAATACATAGTGCTTTACTGCCTTCTCAGCTTCCTTTCTGGAAGAATCCTTTCTTGGGAGGTGTTAGCTGGCCCTGATTGTTTCCTTTGTGGAATTTCCAATTTCCTTGCTTTATTTACTTTCTTTATTTCTTTATTACTGTCCTGGTTTTAGAGATTATATTGTTCTGCATTATTCTATCCTAGAAATTATTTCATATCAAAGTAGAATCTCACTTATCCAACATTCGATTATACAATGTTCTGGATTATCCAACACAGTCTGCCTTTTCATAATCAATGTTTTTGTAGTCAGTGTTTCAAATTCATTGTGATATTTTACTGGTAAATTTGTAAATACAGTACAGTAGAGTCTCACTTATCCAACATAAGTGGGCTGGCAAAATGTTGGATAACCGAATATGTTGGATAATAAGGAGGCATTAAGGAAAAGCCTATTAAATATCAAATTAGGTTATGATTTTACAAATGAAACACCAAAACATCATGTTAGACAACAAATTTGGCAGAAAAAGTAGTTCAATACACAGTAATGCTATGTAGTAATTACTGTATTTATGAATTTAGCAATATATCATGATATGTTGAAAACATTGACTACAAAAATGCGTTGGTTAATCCAGAATGTTGGATAAGCGGGTGTTGGATAAGTGAGACTCTACTGTAATTACTACATAGCATTACTGCGCATGGAACTACCTTTTCTGTCAAATTTGTTGTATAATATGATGTTTTGATGCTTAATTTGTATAACGATTACCTAATTTGATGTTTAATCAGCTTTTCCTGAATCCCTTCTTATTATCCAATATATTTACTTATCCTGCCGGCCTGTTTATGTTGGATAAGTGAGAGTCTACTGTATATTGATCATCTTATATTATCTGCTTAGAACTGGATTATCTGAGGCCCCTTCTTCACAGCTGTATAAAATGCACACTGAAGTGGATTATATGGCAGTGTGGAGTCAAGATAATCCAGTGCAAAGCAGATAATCTAAGATTATAAATGGGTTATATAGCTGTGTGGAAGGGCCTTGAGTCTACACTGCCATATAATCCAGTGCAAATTAGATAATCTGTGGAAGAAGTCTAAGTGAGGCCTAAATCTGCCTGTCCCCTAACTGAAACCTGGCTGTCCCTTGGTTGCTAGGCAACGAAGTGGGCAGAGATTAGCCCTCTAAACTGGCAGCAATTGGATAAAAACAATTATTGCTCTCCCTCTAATTAGGACTTTATTTTTCTTTTCTTTTTGTTGTATCAACCTAGAGGCGTGGATGATGGGTTGTGTTGTCAAATTTCGAGGTTGAGGGGCCTGTAGTTTTGTTGTTTTGTCCACTGCCCTGATGCCATCACTCTTTTATATATATAGATAGGGCAAACATTCAATGCCATATACACATAGAACCGAGACAGAGACAGGCACAGAGGCAATTTAACCTTTTCCTGAGGGGATGTTTGATTCCGGCCACAAGGGGGAGCAGCTGCTTCATCATCCACTCTGACGGCACTTCCTCATTCCAATGTCGTAAATTAGTTAAACTTGCCTCCCCACTTTTATAAGTGGTACCTTATTTCCTACTTGATGGATGCAACTATCTTTCGGGTTGCCAGGTCAGCAACGAGCAGGGGCTATTTTTTATTTTTAATTGATGGGTGCTCACCCCGCCACGGGCTGGCCTCGGACTCATGACCTCATGGTCAGAGTGATTGATTGCAGCAGGCTGCTCACCAGCCTGTGCCACAGCCCAGCCCGGTCTAGTAGGGAATTTCAGTAAGTGCTGCTGTTGCTTGGTTGTGTGATGAGCACACCTGCTGAAATTCCCTTTTCTACAAAACTGTAGCAACCATCTGGCAACCATGGAGAGTTAGTTTCCCATCTCTGCTCCGCTTTCACTTCGGGTTGGAAGAGCTGGATGTTGTTTGATGCTCAGCCCTACCTCACACCCAGCTTTTGTTGTCATGTTCATGGAAGTCATGGACGTTGGTCCTCTCCATAATTCATCCCAAACATGAAAAGAGGGTCAGGCCAAGTTGAGCCTTGAAACCATCAGCACCAATAAACGCTGGCCTGCCTCCGGAGGCAAATAAATCGGTTCCATGTGTCTGTCAAAACAGACGGTTTGGGGTTGCAAAGCGTGCCATGTTGACATAACATCCACATTTGCTGGATTACGTGGCCAGCCTTGGAACGTATTGGAGGTTTACATTTCTAAACAGGGATTAGAACCTGGTTGCACATTAAAGCTTTTGTCATACATTGAGCTACTTTCTTGGAGAGAGAGAAAAAAATTATGGGATTTTCCTTTTTTTCTCTCTCAGGATGCATAATTCTGACTGGCAGTTTTGTGCCGCTGACCAGAATGTAAACATCTGGATCTTGCAGAGTGAAAATATTATACAATCAGTCAAAGCTTCCTGGGAAAATGTACTTGGAATAGTAGCATTTAAGCAGAACAATACAACTGGGAAATTGAGTCAATAGGTCTAATCTCATTGGAAAGCCCAGCTCAGCATGTGTTGATTTCCCAGGTTTCCATCGATCCAGTGGGTCTATGTTAGTGCATCCCATTCCTTGAGATTTCAAGTAGTACAAGGATTGAATGAAAAGTAATGCCTCCACCTTCGTTACTTGGGTTTGGGTGGGAATATTTTAATAAATCAGACGCAGAAATAATCCTTCGAATGTGCTCTTTAACTACCACTATTCACTTTTCCACATAATCACCAGACAATTGGATACATTTTTGCCAATGATGAACAAGATTTTTGAAGCTGTCACAGAAGAAGTCGACACTCTGTTCCCGCAACCAGCGTCTCACAGGACCCATCGTGCACAGATCTTCCAACAGCCAAGCAAAGCAATCATGTGAATCACGTTCTTGTGAAATGTCAATTATGCTTGAAATTTCTCTCTGAGTGATACGACGATCGTCTTGAATCAATCTGTCCACCTTTTGCTTGTGAAACTTGGTGGGTCCTGTCACAGGACGTCCAACTCTTTGTTTGTCACGCAAGCCAAATGTTCCCACCTCAACATCTTTAAACTTACTCGCCCTATGATGCACAGGACTTACATCAACACAATCACCATAAAGAGTTTGCATTCTCTGATGAATCTCCTTTGGGGTGACACCTTCTGCTGTCAAGAATCCAATGACTGCACGTTGTTTAAGTCGCATTGACCGACTGTCTGCGCAGGGTTCCATACTTCTCACCTTAACAACACAACCGTTCAATGCTAAGGCTTCCCATCAAATGGAACTAACTGGAGGAGAGTCTACTGAATAAGCCAGGACCAGCCACAAGGGCCGTAGCCAGAAAAAAAAAATCGGGGAGGGGGTTTGAAAATTTCGGGGGGGGGGGGTTGAACCCCTGGCACCCCCCACCCCCGCTACAAACCTGCCAATATCTGTTTGAGATAGTGCCTGGAGGGACTCTTAATGTTTTGCATCTCATAGATTTAGCATGGGGATTTGGTTAACCAGTTAAAATTCATGAGTAAACCAGTTTTTTTTTTGCTTATCCAATGCTTTCATTTTTCAGTGATTGGTTTGGGGGGGGGAGGTTCCAAAATTTTGTTCGTCTACACTTGAAACTTACCTTGGGCCTGCCCTGTCTGTGACCAGCAGAGAAAAGGGCTGGACATGCTTCTGAAGCCACTATGTTTGCAATAGTATCTGGAATATTTTGGATACAGAGAGATCCCATATCTTGTCCTATAGACAGACTTTGTGGCTACAGTTGCACCATAGAAGAAGCATTCATTCATTCATCCATGTCCGCAGCCACTTGGCACCTGAAGCACCCATAGCAAAATATCCCAGCTGTGTCTCCCTCCTTTCCAGCCTGCCTTCCCACCTGGAAACCTGAGCAAACAGAGTGTCTCCCCAAGAATGCAGCCTGAGCCCTGAACCCTGGCATCCCTCACTTGACAGGCATTGCCTTTCATCCCAAGGCCAGGGAACAGCAACACGGCCTGACCTGCGCCAGAGACAATTAGATCAGATTATATTACCTTGTACTCAGCGCAATCTGGCTCTTCATTAATCTTAATTAACAACCCATAAAGGAGGAAGGCAATTAATTCTTACACAATCAGTGGGGATGTCCATTAATCCAGACAGCTTGCATGGAATCAGACCAATTCATGGAAGACAAATCTATCCATGGCAGTCGTAAGGCACCTTTGCCTCAGACGCTCCCGTCCCCTAGAGTTTGCTAATTGCTGGAAAGGGGCCTCTCCGGAGCCCAGAACAGATTGGGGAAGCATGGAAGACTTTGGAAATATGGCAGTGACTCATACGAAAGTAGAAGTACAGCTCCTCAGTTTCTGGCAATTGCCAACTCAGTTCATATAATCTACTTCTAAGCAGATAATATAAGATTATAAATATACAGTACCGTCTCACTTATCCAACATAAACAGGCCGGCAGAATGTTGGATAAGTGAATATGTTGGATAATAAGAAGGAATTCAAGAAAAGCTGATTAAACATCAAATTAGGTAATCATTATACAAATTAAGCACCAAAACATCATGTGGTATAACAAATTTGACAGAAAAAGTAGTTCCATGTGCAGTCATGCTATGTAGTAATTACTGTATTTACAAATTTACCACCAAAATATCACAATGAATTTAAAACACTGACTACAAAAACATTGACTACTAAAAGGCAGACTGCGTTGGATAATCCAGAACATTGGATAAGCGAATGTTGGATAAGTGAGATTCTACTGTAATATAAAATAATTATTGTGGTAGAATAATACAGAACAATATAATCTCTAAAACCAAGACAGTAAATAAAGAGCAACACTCTGAAAGCAGGGAAATTGGGAATTCCACAAAGGAAACAATCAGGGCCAGCTAACACATCCCAAGAAAGGATTCTTCCAGAAAGGAAGCTGAGAAGGGACTGAAGCAGTGTGTATTACCAAAGCATTATTATTATTATTATTATTATTATTATTATTGTTGTTGTTGTTGTTGTTGTTATTATTATGTTCCTGTGAACCGTGAAAATGAATACAATCTGATTCCAAGTATTGAAAAACACTAAAATCAGAATATGAACTGCATCTATTTTCCTTTCTGCATGATAGAGGTATCCCCTGCTTATCCGGGGCTCCTTTCCCTGACCTGCTGTTTCAACAGATCATATATAGATAGATTGATCATAGATAGATAGAGAGATAGATACACACACACACCATGGACCACACTTTCGATTGTGGCTTTGCTCTTTCAATAACAATTGGGAAACCAATGCAATGTGTGTCTATTCTCTTGGACTCTGCTCACTGTTTTTCTCAGTCAACTTGGTGCTCTCTAGTATTCAGTTTTACTTGCACTTCTCAACCATTTCTACTTAAGGACATTAGCTTAGTCCAGGTTTCTCAAACCCAAGCCGGGGGGGGGGGGCAGAATTGTCCCCTTGGGCTCTTTTCTCAGCCCCTCCTCTCTCTCACCATCCTATCCTTCCTTCTCTTTTCTTCCTCCTTCCCTCCTTTCCTTACTTACCTCTTTCTCCCTCCCTCCTTTCTTTCCTTCCATCCTTTAGTCTTCCTTCCCTCCTTCCCCCTTTCATCCCTCCTCGCTCTTTCTCCTTCCTTCCCTTTCATCATGCTAGGGATTCCTCTTCTTCAGAAGAGGAAGGGGAGCATGAAAGTGTTCATGAATCAGAGGGGCAGTTGGAATCTGAGGAGGAGATTTTGCAAGTACCCACATTTCAAGAGAGGTGAAAGAAAACAGAGCAGAGATGTCGTTCAGATAGCCAGAAATGCAGCTGAGTAATGAGGAACTGCCCTATCAGCTGTGAGGGGACTCAGGGCTATAAAGCTGAAGCAGGTGCAGGCAGCTCTTGCTGGTAACAAACAGACTCTTTGCTCCCCTTGTGCCTGCTTCAAGTCTGCATCTGGGAAACTGCTCCTAAGGATTTATTGCTGTTTCTTTGTCTGAAGTAAGACTGATGTTTTTGTCCTAAGATTTCCTTGTTTCATTTTGCATTATTCCACTGAGTGTGCTGTACTTTATGTTTTGCTGAAGTAATGCTGTTTTCATTTACTTACCAAAGTGCTTTAAGGCTGTTCTTGAAAGAGAAAACAGGACACATCTTTCCTTCTTTATCTCTTTCCTCTCTTCCTTCCTTCTCTCTATTCCCTTCCATCCTTCTCTTCCTTCCTCCCTTCTTTCTTTTTTCCCTTCCTCCTTTCCTCCTGTGGGATGTTTGGCTGGGCGAAGAGAAGGTAGAGAGGGAACATGAGAACCATGTGTCAAGATGTCAAAGGGCGTCCCATTGAGTACAAGGGGGAAAACTGACTTTCTGCTCCTCTAGAAACCAGAGCACAAGGGAGCAGTGGGTTCACATGGCAGGGAAAGAGATTTGACTGAAAAGACTATGAAGAACTTCCCGAGAGTAAGAGCTGTTGGAGACTGGCATAGGCTGCCTGGGAGTGAGGTCTGCTGGTGTGCAATATGAAATACAATTTCATCTGGTCCGTTGCAATTAGCATGATCAACTCCATTTTGACAATGGCTGGCATGTTCCCATGACCTGTATTGGTTTGCAGGGCTCTGTCATTTGTGACATACCAGAAATCCTATAACAGCAGTATTATGTGCCTAGAGCTGTGATGTCTCAGGTACCTTTGGCCATTACTGATCAAGCGGCTGAGGAGTTTTTCCCAGCCCAGCAAGTCTCTCTCCCTTTCCAGATGCCATCTTTTGAAGTTGTGCCAAATCCAATTAAGACCGGCCTTGAGCCAGAGGCAACTCTCCCAGATTCTCTGGAGAACTCAGTGTTTGATAGGAGACTTTCTTTTCAAACAGATAGATCTCGGAGGCAGAATCTCCGCAGGAGTGCTAGATTAGCAGAACGGAGTGATTATGTTTGAATCCACAAACTGAGCCTATTCTCTTGGGAAGATTAAGGGAGGCTGGAGTGATTGTGTTGGAATCCACAAACTGAGTCTATTCCTTTGGGAGGATTAAAGGAGGCTGACATCTGGCAGGTTGTTGTTACCAGTTCGTTCTCTTGGGGAAATGGGGAGTCAAGCACCTGTTTCGGGGAGCTCTTGAACTTCCATAAAAGTTCTATGCACAGGTTACCCATCGCGGAGTCAACGTAACTGTTGGATAGCATACTTCGACTCTTGTTCCTGAGCTTCCCGGCGGCCTGCCAGCACGCTTACTCTTGAGAAGACCGGGAGTTGCATCCCTTTCCTTGCCAAGGGTGGACTGCGTTTAGATCCACCACAAACAACCTTGTCTTGCCTTGAAACCTTGCTCTGGACATTTATTCCAAGAACTTCCCTGGAAGGCTTTGCTCATTTCCCCACTCAAACTGCCTGAGAGTTTGAGTGTGTTTCGGTTAATGGATTTAAAACTTTGAACTTTAATACTGAACATTGAATTTCATTTTATTGGATTATATTTCACCTTTCCTCAAAGGACAATTGCTGGACTATATACTCTGCTTATTTTTGTTTGTTTCTTTTATTTCTTTAATAAAGATATTAGCTAGTTTATTGGCCTACGAGTTGATTTCCAGTGCTCGCGCAGCCTAGAGGCGTTACAAGAGCCACCAACCAGAAGTTATATGGCTCCATACAGGGCCAGGCCCCGAGAGCATCCTCATCAACAACAAACAAAGAGCCGGATGTTTTCTGTGCAGGTTACATATACCTTAGCACACTTGCATTAGATATTGCTCATGCACACTTTGCCATGTTCCATATAACTCTGAAGATCTATAAAATACTTATGCCTGGAATAAACTTTTATTTTTCTTAACCAGGACTATGAATAGGTTGGATTGAAAACAGTGCTGGTCATCCCTTCAGCCAAAGTTATTGTTTGTTGTTTGTTTGCCTTCCTCCTCAGTTTCAGGGCTCATCTGAGATGATGATTATGATGATGATGGTGATGATAATGATGATGCTCTCTTATCCATGTTCTAAAAGCTGTAGGTTTGCATTAGATAGAGTTGGTGCTTATAATTGCTATTAAAAGAGCAAAGCCGGGATCGAAAGTGTGGCCTATGGCTATCTATCAATCATCTATCTATCTATCTATCATCTATCTATCTATCTATCTATCTATCTATCTATCTATCTATCTATATGATCTGTTGAATCAGCAGCCCAGAAAAAGGAGTCATTGATAAGCAGAGGATTCTTCTATCGTGCAAAAAGGAAAATAGATGCAAATTTATGAACTGAGAGAGTTTCCATCATACTTTCTTGTGATGTGCCTTCAGGTCACTTCTAGCTGATGGCAACCCTAAGATGGAGCTGTCACAGGGTTTTCTTGGAAACATTAATTCAAAGAGGCTTTCCCATTGCTTTGCTCTGAGGCTGAGAAAATGTGACTTGTCCAAGACCTCTCAATGAGTTTCAAAGGCTGAGGCAGGATTCAAACAAGAGTCCTCAACACTCCAGCCGCAACACTGCAAAATAAAGTCTGCTGTGACTATTTGCTGAAACTTTTCAAGCCGCAATATTCCCACTGATGCATATGTTCCGAAACATGGGCAAAGAACTGCCTGGCGATGTAAAAATAGAAATAGCAGGGAGCAGCCGCTTTGCTTTGGTAATAGCCGTCTTTATTTGGCTCGCCCCAGAACTGCCTGGCCCCAATTCAGCCTGGCAGGGAACATTTGGGTGCCGCAAATAGGACGAAGCTGACAGTGCGATGGCGAGAGGACTCTGAGCGGCACCCCGAACCGTTAGCCCCCTCAATGGGAGACTGGCAACTCGGGTCCAAAAGGAATGGCTGCAAAATAATTTTAAAAATGCATGCACTTAGATGGCAAGGTCCTGTTATGTAATGGAGAGTCTGAGTTAGCGGTCATATCAGGGGAACGGGGGCAGTCCTCTTATCCTTTGCTGATCGTAGTATTTGTTGGATTTTCTCTGTGGGTCTGTAGATGGTTTGTAGGTTGTGCTTCTTCATCAGTTTGCCTATGTGGTCAGTGGTTCCCTTGATGTCTGGTAAGAACACCTTTCCTCTGGGTGGATCTTTGTCTTGACTCTCATGGCTTGTTCTTGGCCTTGCAGCTCTTCTGACGTCCATGGTGGAGTCTCCATTGGCCTGTAGTTTGGTGGTTGAGTTTGTTGTGGTAATCTCTGATCGGTTAGACTCAATTTAACCCTCTCTGGGGGAGATTCCACCAAAATCAGCAGAGTAGCAAAAGCAAAGCTTTCAAATGGAACAGTTACTTACACGGGGCGAGCAAAGTGAAGCCTTTGACCAGTTAGGATTGCAATGGACTGCAGAGTCTCAGTAAAAGTTCAAAAAGTATTTATTCAGGTAAAAAGAACTCCATTGTAGATAGAAAGGCTTGGGAGTTGTCTAGTCTACTCTAGACTGGTTGCTAAGGAAAAATAAGAAAGGAAAAATAACAAACATCTAAATAGTTACATCTTGCCAGGAGAGATGGCAGGACATGTTGTTAGCTTGAAGAACAAAAGGGAGAAGAGGGAAGCAAAATGGTTCCAACCTCATGGTCCAGTTTATTGGGGCCATAAAAGACATTCTGACCAATGAGAAGTTAGTGTCCCTGGAGATTCACATTTCTACTAACTTCAAAGTAAGGGATGTGATGCACACAGGATAGGGTGAAACACAGTAAAGCCTGTCTAGGCATGCTTTGGAAACAGGGAAAGGATTCCCTCAATCTAACTCTATCATCTATCGGACTACATCTAGACTTGAGTAGTCCAGGGTGATTCCCAACAGAGTTCACCTTGGAGGAGGTGAGGTTTGCAGATTCTTTGTGCACGGTCTGTCAGGGCTTTGATTGTGGGTTCCTTTTTGACTAGGGTGATGGTTGGAGTTTTTATGAAGGCATCTATCCGTGTGCGTAAGTTTTCTGTAAAACGTGTGGTCCAGTTGTTGATTGGGTTTGCGGATGACTAAGAAAATGCAACAAATGCTACGGTCAGCAAAGGATAAGAGGGATCCTCTCACCTCTGGAGGAGTCTACCATATACCGTGCAGATGTGGACAGGTCTACAGAGGGAACACCAAACGCAGCACCCAAACACGAGTCACATGAAAGGCACTGCAGACTCACTCAAGCAGAGAAATCAGCCAGAGCAGAGCACTTGATGAACCAGCCTGGACACAGGATATTATTTGAGAACACAGAAATGCTTGACCACTCCAACAACTATTTTGTCAGATGACACAGAGAAGCCATTGAAATCCACAAGCATGTGGACAGACAATTTCAACAGAAAGGAGGTAACCATGAAAATGAACAAAATCTGCCTACCAGTGTTTGAAAATTACAAAATCAAAACAGTAATTAAGGAGCAGCACTCTGAAAATAGAAGAATTCCAGACATGAATCAATCAGGGGCAGCTAACGACTCTGAACAAAGGAATCCCCCAGGCCAGGAGGTGAAGCTGGGAAGGCCATTTAATGCTAATTGATATGATTAATTACAATATTTCCACTGACCTCCAACAGACAAGAATTCTTTCCCCCATCCTGGACCTTCCACAGATATATAAACCTTCCTTGCTTAGTTTCTTCATATACCTCACAACCTCTGAGGATGCCTGCCATAGATGTGGGCAAAACGTCAGGAGAGAATACTTCTGGAACATGGCCAGACAGCCCGGATAACACACAACAACCCTTTTCTGGTTGCTTGGATCAAGCCGCACAAAGGGGAACCGGACAGGGTAGAGCTGCAAGAAATCCAGAAAAATTAGTTACTTCCCTTGGGTCTTATTTTGCTCTAGAGTGTAGAACACGGATGCTCACATTTCTATTATGTTCTGGTGCACGTTTGAGTGAATATCCCCACTAGATCTGTGGATGAGGAATCCATGGACGGGGCCAGATTTAAACCTGGTTAACCTGCCCAGTGTAGATATGGCCCACATAACAGTAGTTGAAAATTTTAGAAATCCCTTAAATGGTGATTTGTTTCAATGTTATCAAACTATACAAAATCCCAGAATACTTGTAAAGTATCTACACAAACACAATATGGTCTATGTACAAAGAAAAATATGTCCAAATAGCATATAGTATTATTGAAGTTCCCCATACAAAGCTCAATTTGGTAGTACCAGACTGGTACTACCAAATTGAGCTTTGAATGGGGAACTTTAATAATACTATATGCTATTTGGACATATTTTCTTTGTACATAGACCATCTTGTGTCAATGTTACAAAATTCCATTTTTGTTGGCAAGTCAGAGGAGAGGTGTCAAGCCATCCTGTGGAGACAAAAAGTCTGTGCTGACAATCATTCTGGGATGTTTGTGTGTCATGCTAGGGCTGCTGTTGGCCAATAGTTCTCTGCTCCATCCAGATGCCTTCAGATGTTTTGGCTGAAGTTGTGTCTCGATGAGAACGGCTGTCAACAGCATCCTCTGCCCTCTTCTCATTGTGCAATCTCACACCATATCAAGGGGCCGAGACATAGTCATCCCGACCAACACGTGGATGATGGTTCTCCAGAGACGATGGGATCTCAAGCTGTGGCCACTCCACGCTCCACCACCCAAATTGGCGAGTACAGAACGAACAGAACTGGATGTTCGTACAGAGCACAGATCGGGTCCAGATCTAATCAAAGATATGTGTTTTTATTTTCTTTGGGCACGCTGTTGACATGGTGAACCTGGCTGTTTTGGAAGGGCTTGGAGTAACCAGAGAATGGGGAGAGAGGGAGGGAGGGGGGCTTCTGGTCAGCCTTGTTTGGAATGAGCCACCAAAGGCCTGGCAGGAAAGCCTGGCTTCTCTCAGGAACACGGCCTCCCTGGCCAGAGCCAGGCTTCCTGCAGCTGTGGGAGGATTGCGGGCAGCGCCGGGAGCATTGCGAGGAAGGCTCTCCCTGGGTCTGGCTTGGCCTCAGAGCACCTCGGAGCTACCAAGGCCTCACATGCTTCCCTTCCAGTGAGAAAAGCCTGGCTCCAGCCAAAGGAGAAGGAGAGCATGTCATGCTGGAGAAGGAGCCAGCTTATGGTCTGCTGCTCCAGAGACTTAGAGACAACGGAGCAACAGATCCACCTAAACCTTCTTGATAGTCAGAGCTGGGTTTGTGTTACGAGTCAGACGCCAGCCAATATAAACAACTCAGTCTATTGCAAAAACAACACAAAGGAGCATAAGAAACAACCAAAAGAGGCTCAAAACACTTTCTCTTCAGTGTGAGATAACAATGTCCAAAAAGAACTCAAAAGACCCAAACTCGGGATATAATCTGGATTATCCTGGGAAATAATCCGGATTAAAAACAAACTAAGCCGAAACGGCTGAAAACTCGCTCCACCTACTTGATGGAGCTAAACAAACACAAGAAAGCTACCAGCAACCACCCACAATGACCAGCGGCCACGCTATACCCCAAAATGTTGTTAAAGCAAAACCACATTGTAAAGGAGAAGCCACAGCTGCCACGTCCAGTCCGCGTCATTAGGGGAAAATCACAAACATCGAGTTCCAATCCAAGCCGTTAAGGTGAAGTCACAGGTACTGAGTTCCAGTCCAAGTTGTCAGGGAGAAGTCACAGACGTCGAGTTCCAGTCCACCGTCAACACAAAGAGCCCAAGTGACGGAGGCAAGCTAATGCATAATGCTAATGCCTCTTCTAATACAACTAGTAGTATCTATACTCGAAAACTCCATCACAACAGTTTGTGTGTGTATATGTACGACGGTTGAATGAAAAGCAATGTCTCCACCTTCGTTACTTCGGTTTGGATGGGAATATTTTAATAAACAAAACGCAGAAATAATTCTCTTTAACTGCCACTATTCACTTTTCCACATAATCACCAGACAATTGGATACATTTCTGCCGACAATGAACAAGTTTTCTGACGCCGTCATGGAACAAGTCGACACTCTGTTTCCGCAACTGGTGTCTCACAGGACCCATTGTGCACAGATCTTCCGACAGCCAAGCAAAGAAATAATGTGACCCACACGTTCTTGTGAAATGCCGATGATGCTTGACATTTCTCTCTGAGTGATACGATGATCATCCTGAATCAATCTGTCAGCCTTTTGCTTGTGAAACTCGGTGGTTGCTGTCACAGGACGTCCAACTCTTTGTTGGTCATGCAAGTCAGATGTTCCCACCTCAACATCTTTAAACTTTCTCGCCCAACGATGCACAGGATTCACATCAACACAATCACCATAAACAGCTTGCACTGTCTGAGGAATCTCCTTGACACCACCTTCTGCTGTTAAGAATTCAATGACCGCACGTTGCTTAAGTTGCATTGACCAACTGTCTGTGCAGGGTTCCATACTTCACACTTTAACAACACAACCATTCAATGCTAAGGCTTCCCGCCAAATAGAACTGTAGAGGAGAGTCTCCTGGGCTCTGGTGTGGTGCTGGGTGAAAAGGTGCCTTCTAGCTAGAGTGCAACAACATTCACCTGCCTGTCTTTCTCCTAAGATGTCCTCTGGTTCAGCCAATGCCTATCTCAACACAGTTGAGTTTGACATGGTCCTTTTTACACTTCTTTTTTTGATGATGTCCACTGGAAGTTAACCATGGCACTACAATGAAAAACCTACAAATAATAATAATAATTTATTGCCTATCTTCAAAGACCTAGAAAATCATTTTTTCTAGGCAATTGTAGGTCCTCCACTGCAACAGAAGTTCTGCTGGCAGAAGTTGACCGTAATATTGCACTGGTCAAGAGATTCCCCGAAAGATGTTATTTCAACAGATGTTGACCATAGAGATACATGGAAAGACTCACAGATTTTTATATAGATCATATTAATCAAATCCACGTACAATCTTATCCACAAAAGCTAGACCTGAAAATGTGGAGGGTTAACTGTGTTTCTTTCCTTTTCCTTTCTTTGCCCTCATTTTTTCATGGGCTCTTTTTAGTCCTTTTACTTAGGAATATTTCTCTCCCTACATTATTAAACATTCACACTCTTTTGCCCTCAAACACCTATTTCTTTTTCAAATTCACACATAAAATCTGGCCTCCTGTCACTTTCTTCTCTTGCAATATTCTGCACAGGTTGTACTGATGACACAACAAAAAAACCCACTTTGTTTTCTCAAGTATTTCCTTGGAAATAGCTGGCTGTTTTCATCAAACCCAGATATTTTTGCTGTCCCTTCCCATTGTTGTCATTACCATTTCCATAAATTACAGAGCAACGAGGCCCAGCGGGGCAAACAAGATGCTGGTTATTTGTTGGAGAAAGTGTTCCTCTGCCAACACATGTTTTCCATCAGAAGAGGGAACGGGAGCGTGGACATTGCAATTTCACTTTGCAAGCTGTTTCTCCTTTGATGCTGCAAGAAAGCAGTGGGGCAGGGAGACCTCGGAACAAAACCTCACCGGCAGATGGACATGTCTTCCTTTGAGGGCTTCTTTTGGTTCCCACCTCAGCCTCCCAGTAAGGGGGACATCTGTTTGTTCACCAATTATCCCACCAATGTGGCATCAAATACAGGGACTGTCTAGATGTCCTCATGGTTCCCGCATGAGGCTTTGCTCATGTTCTCACCTCACCGGGTGCCCTCACTCTGTGTGATGCGGCAGCTAAAAAACCCAAAGCGATTCTAGGCCACATCAAGCCCTATGAGGAGAGGCTTAAAGAGCTGGGCATGTTTAGCCTGCAGAAGAGAAGGCTGAGAGGAGACATGATCGCCATGTACAAATACGTGAAGGGAAGTCATAGGGAGGAGGGAGCAGCTTGTTTTCTGCTGCCCTGCAGACTAGGACGCAAGGGAACAATGGCTTCAAACTACAGGAAAGGCAATTCCACTTGAACATCAGGAAGAACTTCCTCACTGTGAGAGCTGTTCAGCAGTGGAACTCTCTGCCCCAGACTGTGGTGAAGGCTCCTTCTTTGGAGGCTTTTAAGCAGAGGCTGGATGGCCATCTGTCAGGGGTGCTTTGAACATGATTTCCTGCTTCTTGGCAGGGGGTTGGACTGGATGGCCCATGTGGTCTCTTCCAGCTCTACTATTCTATGATTCTATGAACAAGGGAGGTCATCGTTCCATGCTCTTCTTCTGCTTTCAACAGACCTTCTCAGCTGGAATAGCCCTGTGTCCAGTTCTGGGCACCAAGATTCAAGAAGGAGATGGACAAGATGGGAAGTGACCAGAGATGGGCAACCAAAATGGTCAAAGGTCTGGAAACCAAAGGTCTGGTAGATGAACCCCTCTCTGGAGTGTCTAAGGGAGCTGGTGATGTTTAGCTTGGAGGAGAGAAGACTGAGAGAAGAGGACACGAGACCCATACTTAAATATTTGAAAGGATGTCCGGTTGAGAAGGAGGAGGCAAGTTTGTTTTCTGCTGCTCCAGAACATAGTGACCTCATTGCACTGGGCATTTTCTCCGTCCTAAGATGCTACCAAGATGCAGCCAGGATGGAGCCTGCCGGGTGACTACCTGTGTCCTTATTCAAGAAGCCAGGGACAGAATGGCATGAAGCTGGGGGCAGACAGGATGATAAGGGGGCGATGCAGAGCACTGCCCCATAGATTTCCCCACTCTTCCCAGCTTTTGGACCCCCCCCTCCCCCATCTAATGAGTGTTGGAAAAATGTCATCCTCCACTGCTTAAGTCTCTATGGTTAGATAGGAAGCCTAGAAAAGAATTAGGGACACCTTCCCCAGTTCCTTGTATGCTTTGATTAGGCTTCACCATTGTTTCCTGCTTCCCGTCTTATTTAGGTCAGCCCACCCTTTGATGTTTCTAGAAATGTGATCTCTCCTAGGGCTTTGACATAACTTCCCCAATTTGGCCTTTTGGAATGTTTATGGCCCTAGAGAAGAAGCGACCCACGAGGCTGACCGCCTTTCCAGCTTCCTGCTTTGTTCCAGAGAGGACGCACCTCTGTCCTCTACTAGCCAAGATGTAGCTATCTATATCTTTGTTATTTTAACCCGTCTATGTGTATTAGAACAGGATAGAGTAGATAGTTAGGTCCAAACCTTTTCTATCCATCAATGGATTTCTTTGTACCCCAATAAATGCCTTTAAACTTTAAAGCTAACTTTGGATCCCTTTGCCTTCCTAATGACACAGAGGCCTTCCAAAACTCACACTGCGCATAAGTCTCACCACTGCTGCAATTTTTACTCTGCTATATTAATGGTGATTTACCTCATAAAGAGGGTGATTAGAGCTTAACGGTTCGTCCATTCCCAACAATGAGGTCCTTTGACACAATTGAGCAATTGATTCAAATTGCTGGAAAAATATTCCACCTAAACATTAGGAAGAACTTCCTGAAAGTAAGACCTGTTTGGCAGTAAGACTATTAGACCTGGGAGTCCAATGGAATCTCCTTCTCTGGAGGCTTTCAACCTCATCACAAAGGCTTTGCCACCAGGCAGAGAAGGCAGCGACACTTCCCAAATCACATGTGGGAAACTTCATCCTCCCGACGAGGACCTGGGCTGGTCCATTCAAGCCAGCACAACACAAGAAGGCTCCTGTGTGGGGAGGGAAGCACCCAAGGATTCTTCCACCCCAGTTGGTGGTGGGGCCTCCACTAGAAGTCATACAACGCTGTGTTATGGCCAACGTGGGGCTCCATCCCAAAGACAATTGGAAGCATCCCAGGATGCTTAAATTTCCCCATCTGATATGACCCTTATAAATAAAGGCTGGATGGTCATCTGTTGGGTGTGTGGGTGTGTGCTTTGATTATGCTTTTCCTGCCTGGAAGGAGAGGGATGGACTGGATGACCCTTCCAACTCTACGATTCTGCAGTGCAGTCATTGAATTCTTGACAGCAGAAGGTGTCACCCCAAAGGAGATTCATCTGAGAACGCTGTTTATGGGGATTGTGTTGATGTGAGTCCTGTGCGTCGTTGGGCGAGTAAGTTTAAAGATGTTGAGGTGGGAACATTTGACTTACGTGACAAACAAAGAGCATGGACGTCTTGTGACAGCAACCACCGAGTTTCACAAGCAAAAGTTTGACAGATTGATTCAGGACAATTGTCATATCACTCAGAGAGAAATTTCAAGCATCATTGGCATTTCACAAGAACGTGTGGGTCACATGATTGCTTTGCTTGGCTATCGGAAGATCTGTGTGTGATGGGTCCTGTGAGACGCTGGTTGCGGAAACAGAGTGTCAACTTCTTCTGTGACGGCTTCAGAAAACTTGTTCATCGTTGGCAGAAATGTATCCAATTGTCTGGTGATTATGTGGAAAAGGGAATAATGGTAGTTAAAGAGCAGATTCTAAGGATTATTTCTGCGTTTGATTTATTAAAACATTCCCATCCAAACCCAAGTAATGAAGGCATTACTTTTCATTCAACCCTCGCATACTGGTATTTCAGACCAACATGGCCATGTCTTTGAATTGCAATAGGAATCATAATGATTGTGGTCCTCCTAGAACACCTTCAACATTCCTAGGGAGCCTGCATTACAGGGAAACATCTAGTTGTGATTTGTGAAGAGTCTTCAGGGAGGCATCCCCAGAAATGATGAAGTTGTCTTCTGCAGAAATCCCTTGAATGTCAGGGAAATGCCATCACAAATTCTGGGGAGGATTGCTTTGGGAAATGGACAGCAGCCACCTCCCTTCCAGGAAAATGGGAAGCTCAGTCTTGCCCACGAGTCTCCATAAATGTCCACCTCTGGCCTTAGCTTCCCAGAGCCTCGATATCGCAATCCCCAGATGTGGGAAGGGCTTGCCTGCCTGTGGGAGTTCTCCATTCCCATCTGTGGAAACGTCAGCTGTGCATCGCCCGTCTTGGCCAGATGCTGAAATCCCATTTATCTTCCTGACCCAGATTTCTGCCTCTCCATCTCCAAGGCATTGGGCTGCCGGGAGACACTCTCCGGGGTTCTAGATCTTGCAAAATCCAGCACTCTGACTCTCCAGCGCTTTCCTTTGTACCTATCTTTCAAATCTACATGCCTTCTTGCAATTTTTACTTATATATATATATATATATATATATATATATATATATATATATATCCCTATGGAGCCCCGGTGGCGAAGTGCGTTAAAGCGCTGAGCTGCTGAACTTGCAGACCGAAAGGTCCCAGGTTCACATCCTGGGAGCGGAATGAGCACCCGCTGTTAGCTCCAGCTCCTGCCAACCTAGCAGTTCGAAAACATGCCAATGTGAGTAGATCAATAGGTACCACTCCAGTGGGAAGGTAACGGCACTCTATGCAGTCATGCCAGCCACATGACCTTGGAGGTGTCTACGGACAATGCCGGCTCTTCGGCTTAGAAATGGAGATGAGCACCAACCCCCGGAGTCAGACATGACTGGACTTAACGTCAGGGAAAACCTTTACCTATATATATATATATATATATATATATATATATATATATATATATATATCGTATATACTCGAGTATAAGCTGACCCAAATATAAGCCAAGGCACCTAATTTTCCCACAAAAAAACTGGGAAAACATTGACTCCAGTATAAGCTGAGGGTGGTAAATTTCAGAAATAAAAACAGATACCAATAAAATTACATTAATTGAGGCATCAGTAGGTTAAATGTTTTTGAATATTTACATAAAGCTCAAATTTAAGATAAGACTGTCCAACTTTGATCAAATCATAATTCTCATCTTCTGCCATGTAAATGTGCTTATGTATCCTTTTAATAATAATAATAATAAATACAGGAAAATAATACGTGTAATAATAAATAGAGTAAAATAATAACTGCAATAATAATAATAATAACAATAATAATAAGATCAGAGTGAAATAATACAGGTAATAATAATAATAATAATAATAATAATAATAATAATAATAATAATAATAATAGAGTAAAATAAATGTAATAGTAGCAACAATAATAGAGAAAAATAATAAATGTAATAATACCAATAATAATAGAGAAAAATAATAAATGTACCATATATTCTCGAGTATAAGCTGAGCCAAATATAAGCCAACCAGAACCCTCACCCGAGTATAAGTTGAGGGGGGCTTTTCCAGTCTTAAAAAGAGGGCTGAAAAACTAGGCTTATTCTAAAGTATATACAGTATATTTTATATACAGTAGAGTCTCACTTATCCAACATAAACGGGCCGGCAGAACGTTGGATAAGTGAATATGTTGGATAATAAGGAGGGATTATGGAAAAGCCTATTAAACATCAAATTAGGTTATGATTTTACAAATGAAGCACCAAAACATCATGTTATACAACAAATTTGACAGAAAAAGTAGTTCAATATGCAGTAATGTTACGTAGTAATTACTGTATTTACGAATGTAGCACCAAAATATCACGATGTATTGAAACATTGACAACAAAAATGCGTTGGATTATCCAGAACGTTGGATAAGTGAGTGTTGGATAACTGAGACTCTACTGTATATATATATATGTGTGTGTGTGTGTGTGTGTGTGTGTGTGTGTGTGTGTGTGTATATATATATATATATATATTCGAGTATAAGCCGACCCGAATATAAGCCGAGGCAACTAATTTTACCACAAAAAAACTTGAAAACATTGACTCCAGTATAAGCCGAGGGTGGTAAATTTCAGAAATAATAATAGATACCAATAAAATTACATTAATTGAGGCATCACTTCACTTCACTTCACTTCACTTTATTTCTTAATTAGTCACTCTCCACCAGAGTGCTCCGAGCGACTTACAATTTAAAATATCATTCCACAATATAAAAACATTCAACATAAAAACAATCAACAGTGACTATTTGGCAAATTTGATCTGATTTACTTAAATGCACAACCATCAGTAGGTTAAATGTTTTTGAATATTTACATAAAGCTCAAATTTAAGATAAGACTGTCCGACTCTGATCAAATCATGATTCTCATCTTCTTCAATGTCAATGTGCTTATGTATCCTTTTAATAATAATAGAGTAAAATAATACAAGTAATAATAATAATAATAAATACAGGAAAATAATACAAGTAATAATAAATAGAGTAAAATAATAAATGCAATAATAATAATAAGATCAGAGTGAAATAATAAATGTAATAATAATAATAATAAAAGAATAAAATAAATGTAATAGTAGCAACAATAATAGAGAACAATAATAAATGTAATAATACCAATAATAATAGAGAAAAATAATAAATGTACCATATATTTATTTATTTATTTACAGCATTTATATTCCGCCCTTCTCACCCCGAAGGGGACTCAAGGCAGATCACATTACACATATAGGCAAACATTCAATGTCTTTTAACATAGAACAAAGACAAGACAAACATAGGCTCCGAGCGGGCCTCGAACTCATGACCTCCTGGTCAGAGTGATTCATTGCAGTGATTCATTGCAGCTGCTCTCCAGCCTGCGCCACAGCCCGAGCCTATATACTGTATTCTTGAGTATAAGCTGACCCAAATATAAGCCAACCAAGACCCTCACCCGAGTATAAGTTGAGGGGGGCTTTTCCAGTCTTCAAAAGAGGGCTGAAAAACTAGGCTTATACTCGAGTATATACAGTGTATGTGTGTGTGTGTGTATATATATATATATATATATGTGTGTGTGTGTGTGTGTGTGTGTGTGTGTGTGTGTGTGTATGGTAAAAAGAGAAAAAGGGTGAGGGGAGGGGGTAAGGGATTGGGAGGGGGGCTTAAAGGCTTCAGATCTTCTATGATTCTATGATTCTATATCTTGGGCTATAAAAATCCTTAATTACTTAGCTCCCTATAATTGAGCTGGTCATTCCTCAATTTTTGGATCACAAGAGATCAGTGTTTACCCTTTTGTCGGGTCAAATTAATATCGTCATTTTTTTTCTTGTTTCATCTATCTTAACACAGGTGTCCAATCTGTTTCTTGTCTAGCTTTGTTTTGATGATATGTTAGGAGGTTTGATAGTCAAGCCACACTCATGATTTCCATCATTTTCATTAGTCATTCGCTAACTGGTGGGATTTCCTCAGATCGCCAGTATTGGGCGCATGTGACCCTGGCCACAGTGGTTAAGAGTTGGAAGAGTTTTTTCCCCATGTTTATATTAGTCAATCCCAATAGAAATGGTTTCAGTTCTGGTTTTGGTTGAAATTGTGTTTCAAGGATACTTTGGATTACATTGTGGATTTCTCTCCAGAACCTTTTTGCTTTATCACAACTCCACCACATGTGGAAAAGGGTTCCTCTTTCCTTTCCACATTTCCAGCAGTTTGGCTTTGAATTTTTATAGCATTCTGCTAGGGATTCGTCTTCTTCAGAAGAGGAAGGGGAGCAGGAAAGTGTCCATGAATCTGAGGGGCAGCTGGAATCTGAGGAGGAGACTTTGCAAGTACCCACTTTTCAGGAGAGGCGAAAGGAAACAGAGCAGAGATGTTGTTCAGCTAGAATAGCTGCCAGGAAATGCAGTGAGTAATTATGAACTGTGCTAGCAGCTGTGAGGGGACTCAGGGCTTTAAAGCAGAAGCAGGTGCAGCCAGCTCTTGCTGGTAACAAACTGACTCTAATTCCTAAGCCTTCACTCCCCTTGTGCCTGCTTCAAGCCTGCATCTGGGAAACTGCTCCTAAGGATTCATTGCTGTTTCTTTGTCTGAAATAAGACTGCTATTTGATTTGGGAATTTATCAGAGACTAAGAACTGTGTTTCCCCTAAGATTTCCATGCTTTCTTTTGCATTATTCCACTGAGTGTGCTGTACTTTATGTTTTGCTGAAGTAAAGCAGTTTTCATTTACTTACCACAGTGTTTTAAGGCTGTTCTTGAAATACAAAACAGGACACATTTGGATATTTTAACCTGCATGATGTACAACTGATAGAACATCTTGTACCAGTTCTCTTTCATATCATAAGAACGGGCGTATCTTAATTTGTGGTTCCACAGCCTTTTCCAGTCCTCCAGTCTTATGTTGTGACCTACATTGCCAGCCATTTTTTCCAACTATCAATCAATCATCTATCTTTCTCAAGGTTTGTGAAAACTGAGACAAAAGAAGCAAAATGGTATCAGTGAGCTCTGAATGCATTTTCTCTGTTGAACGAATGCACTTTGACATCCCTTTAATTGCCATGGCTTTGCTTTGGAATCCTGGGAATGATGAATTAGTCATAAGCTTAAAAGTGGGCACTTTCAACAATAACAGGGGAAAAAACAAGATGTAACTGCTCAAATATTCCACTAGAAAACACAATGAATCGTTTGTAAATAATATTGCATCTTCAGTAAAAATGTCGGGCCTTCTCCAACTATTTCCAATTTTCTTCATCTGCAGAGGATACAGCTGTGATTAAGCATTTACCACATCAAGTAAGATGGACTTAATGCTTTCGTTCATCTGTCTATAAAAATGAGTGGGAACATAATTACACCAGGTCCCAGTATTATGCTATATACAAAGTGCACACAATGGCTTTGCTATGTATTGTGGAAAGAGCAGCTGCTTCACCGAACTACAACTCCCGGGATCCCATAGCATGGAGCTAGAATAGTTAGGGTGGTGATAAACTCTATTTATTCAACAGAGTAGATGTACCCGTAGATGCACATAGAAGTCATCACCATTCATAGACTTGGCATTGAAGTGGTTTATGAAGAAACTAACTGTGCCCGGCCACTTGTTGCTGTGGTGTAGTCTGCTGGTACAGAAAATAAAGTACAGAGAAGCAGCCAGGCTTTGAAGCTGCAAGGCTATTCATTCCTGTTTACTTGTTTTGAGTGGAGGTCACACCTTGGATATGTTGGTGTCTTGTGGCCAAATTTGGTGGCATTTGCTCCAGTGGTTAACTCGGTCCTACAAATGGACAGTGTATTATTATATATCTAGATTATGGTTATGGCCGTTAACAGGGAAGACTCCCTGCAGTGGTCTGGTCTAGGTTTTGTTTGTTTTTTAGTGGAAGACATACCTTGGATGTGTTGATGACTTGTGGCCAAATTTGGTGGCATTTGCTCCAGTGGGTTTTTTTGTTAACTCGGTCCTACAAACGGACAGTACATTTTTATATATGAAGAAATAATAATGGTCATCATCATCATCCTGCTTTTCTCTCAGAATTGAGACCCAAAGTGGCTAAATGATGGTGCTATGGGGTTATATGCCAGCATGGTATATGAGTACTGAAGACACACAATAACATCGGGCAATGTGGATTGAAACGACTGTGCCTATGCAAGGTATGCTTCTCTTGCTCCCTTGGGTTAGAAATACCTTGAAATACTATTTTTAAAAAGTGTTGCAACCTGTCAATGGGAGGATTTTAATAGGGCGAGATCACAGCATCTCTCTCTTTCTACATGGAACTTTCCCCGCCTGGGAGAGGAACCATCAATACACCAAGGTGAAATCTGCCTCTGGGCTGTCTCCCGGTGCTGTGGCAAAGAAAAGGGATTAAAGATAAACCCAGACAGAGTACATGGTGTTTGAAAGGAACTTCTGGAAAGAGAGAAAAAGGCAAAGCCTCAAAACCAGAAACTCTGAAGCCCAGGACTAAATGTTCTACAAATCTATCTATTTATCTTCAATCATCTATTGTCTATTCACTTTTTACGCTCTCTGTCTATCTTTAGTTTTGGAGTATCTTTCTATCATTCCTATGTATCTTATCTTTCATTTTGGAGTATCATGTCTATTCTCTCTCTTGCTGTCCTCTGTCTATCATCAATCAATCATCTAGCTTGAGTTCTGGAGTATTGTCTTTATTATCTATCTATCAATCAATCAGTCATCTATCTTGAGTTTTGGAGTATCAGGGCTGGGCTGTGGCGCAGCTGGCTAATAACCAGCTGCTATAAATCACTACTGACCGAGAGGTCATGAGCTGCTATAAATCACTACTGACCAAGAGGTCATGAGTTCGAAGCCCGGGTCGGGTTAAGCCTCCGACCATTAATAGCCCCGGCTTGCTGTTGACCTATGCAGCCCCGAAAGACAGTTGCACCTGTCAATTAGGGAAATTTAGGGACGCTTTATGCGGGAGGCTAATTTACAACACCATAAAACTGCCAGCAAAACACGAGGAAAGGAATGCGGAAGTACAGCCACTTCTGGACGGTGAAGCAATAGCTCCCCCTGTGGCTGGAATCGTGAAGCTGGAAAAATGTTAAAAATGCCTCTGAGTCTGTCTAATGTATGTTGTTTGTCTGTTGGCATTGAATGTTTGCCATATATGTGTTCATTGTAATCCGCCCTGAGTCCCCTTCGGGGTGAGAAGGGCAGAATATAAATACTGTAAATAAATAAAATAAATAAATATCCTCTTCATTATCTATCTATCTATCTATCATGTATCTATGGTGTTGTGTGTTCAAGTCCTTTCTGACTTATGGAGAGGAGTCGTAATGTTACAAAGTCTTTCTCCCCTTCTCTTCCAAGAGGTCTGGTGGATTGCCAAACTACAACTCCCAGGATCCCAGAGCATTGGGCCATGGCAGTCAAAGTAGTGTCAAACTGCATTCGTTCTACCGTGTAGATCAGGGGTCCTCAAACTTTTTAAGCCGAGGGCTGGTCCACAATCCTTTAGACTGTTAAGGGGCCGGATTATCATTTGAAAAAAAAATACAAACAAATTCCAATGCACACTGCATATGTCTTATTTGTAGTGCAAAAACAAAAACAACAACAACAACAACAACGAAAGAACAATACAATATTTAAAAATAAAAACAATTTTAACAAACATACATTTATCAGGATTTCAATGGGAAGTGTGGTCCTGCTTCTGGCCAATGAGATAGTCAAGTTAATTAGGGTTGTTGTTGTTGTTGTTGTTGTTGTGTGCCTTCAAGTCATTTCAGACTTTGGGTGAGCCTAAGTCTAAAATGTATTTATTATTTATTTACTGCATTTATTTACTACACCCTTCTCACCCCAAAGGGGACTCAGAGTGGTTTATAAATTATATGTACATACAATATATTATATTATTAGCATAGCACAATATTAGCATTATATATTACTATATTGAACTATACCACTATACTGCAATATTATTAGTAATATTATATGTAATAAAGAATATATAATGAATATTATTATATGGTATTATTATTAGTGTTATATTGTATTACATTATAATAATATTATCAATATTATATGTATATACAATATATTATATTATAAAACTGAGGGCGGGGGCCAGGTAAATGACCTCGGAGGGCCGCATCTGGCCCCCGGGCCTTAGTTTGGGGACCCCTGGTCTAGATCCACCATCCACAGTGTAGATGTCTCTTTAGACATCTTTCTCCATTTACTGCTGCCTCTTGGTGGTCCATTACATAAGCAGTTGTTCTTTTCTGGACACGGTGTAACATTCTTATTTAGTTTACTGTTGTGTAAGCAGACTCCCATAAGTGTTGGTCTTTCACAAGGAATTGTATATCCTTGAGTGGTGTGTAAATATTTACCAGTGCTTTCAACATACGCCCCCGATGGCGTAGTGGACTAAAGCCTCGTGACTTGAAGGTTGGGTTGCTGACCTAAAAATGCTGCCAGGTACGAATCCCACCCAGGGAGAGTGTGGATGAGCTCCCTCTGTCAGCTCCAGCTCCATGTGGGGACATGAGAGAAGCCTCCCATAAGGATGGTAAAAACATCAAAACATCCGGGCGTCCCCTGGGCAACGTCCTTGCAGACGGTCAATTCTCTCACTCCAGAAACGACTCAAGTTGCTCCTGACATGAAAAAAATAAATAAATCTGGCTCTTGTATCTGAAACCCAGAATCTCCTTCTTCATCCTCACTCTAGCTATGCTGTGGCTGAGTCACAACACAGACATGCCAGCAATACGATCAGAGATGTCTACGGAAAACAGGCTCCTCGACATGGAAAAATGGAACAAGAGCACCTCCCCATGGCCGGGGTTGAGCATTGCTTCCAGACATCAGAGACAAACGGGAGTCCTTTACCTTTGTGTATTGTATGTCGTTGTTGTTCTCTGTATAAAAGGTATTGAATGTTTGCCTTATATGTGGATACTGTAATCCTATCTGAGTCCCTCTGAGGAGATAAAGCAGAATATAAATATATATATTATTATTATTATTATTATTATTATTATTATTATTATTATTATTATTCCCCCTCTCTTCTGTGTCCTTTCCCTCCTTCCCTCTTTCCCCCTCTCTCTTATTTATTTATTTATTTATTTATTTACAGTATTTTTATTCCGCCCTTCTCACCCTGAAGGGGACTCAGGGCGGATCACATTGTATACATATAAGGCAAACATTCAATGCCATACACATAGAACAGGACAGAGACAGACACAGAGGCAATTTAACCTTCTCCAGAGGGGATTTTTGATTCGGGCCACAAGGGGGAGCAGCTGCTTCATCATCCACTCTGACGGCACTTCCTCATTCCAATGTCGTAAATTAGTTAAATTTGCCTCCCCATTTTATAAGTGGTACCTTATTTCCTACTTGATAGATGCAACTATCTTTCAGGTTGCTAGGTCAGCAACGAACAGGGGCTATTTTTTATTTTTAATTGTTGGGTGCTCACCCCGACACGGGCTGGCCTCAAACTCATGACCTCATGGTCAGAGTGATTTATTGCAGCAGGCTGCTTAGCAGCCTGCGCCACAGCCCACTTCCTTCTTTCCTTCTCAACCTCTAATCCCCTCCCTCCCTTTCTTTTTCTCCTCCATCCCTCCCTTTTCTCGTTCCCTCCATCTCTCTCTTGCTCTTTCCTCCTTTCCCCTCATTCGCCTTTTCCCTCCCTGCTCCGTCCACAGGGACGATGCCATCTCAGGCCAGGCTGAATCCAGCTCCTTGGAAACTGAATGGCCTTCCGGATGGGGTTTCCTGTGAGGTGACCTTGCCCACCGCAGCAAATGGCAGAAAAACTAGCCAGGAGCCTGTCATGCCTGTTGTGCATGGAACCGACGGATGGCAAACATAATACCTCCCTTGGCAAACAGATCCAAACATTTGGGGAGATGTTTTGGAAAAACACTGCATGGTTTGTTTTTTTTTGTTTTTTTACCAAAAAAAAAAAGGAGCAAAAAATCTCATAAAGACCGATCTTTGATTTGCACTCTGTTGACGTTCCCCATAAAAACCCGAGTGGTCCTCAGAGACCGGCCAAGCTTCCCTAACCATCGTTTATAACTCTTCTTGCTCATACGTTGGCCAAGAATCGGTATTTCCTTGCATTCGGTGGCAAACAGGGAAATCTTTGCAACCGCTCAACAAGGAATAAATAAATAAATCTGGGCAAGGAAATGTTTCCAGAGCAACCTCGGAAGCATTTCCTAGGCTTGGCCTTTCCAAAACCACAAATCTTTCTGTCCTCAGAAGGAGGGAAACTGGGAACAGAAAAACTTTGCATTTCTTATTCCCTTCTTTTTCCTCTTGGAAGAGAAAGGTAACCATACAGGCAACAATCCACCCATCTGCCCCTTCCAGGAGCCCTTTTTTCCTCCTCTCTGTGTCTGTTTGGCCTTCTCTTTGGGGTTGTTTACACTCTCTTTGCTCCAAAAGTGAAAGAGAAGAGACAGAAACACAGCAGGGAGGAGTTGGGAACTCCCCTTGAGCGGTGCCCATTGAAACACTAGCATGAGAACAAGGATTAACACATCCTGGAAGATGCTCAGGATGGTCCTTTCCAAAATTTAAGGGCAAGAGATGGTGCCTTCAAGGCCACCTTTAAGACAGGGCTTTGTTTTACCCTTTTGATTAGCTCCTTTCCTAGACTTTAATTTAATAATAATAATAATAATAATAATAATAATAATAATAATAATAATATTGTGTGGTTTTCTGACATTGTATATTTCTGCCGCTTCTGTGACTGTTCATTTGGCTTTTGATGATTCCGTAGCCCACTTGTCGATGGATGTCCAGAATCAGCAGCATCCACCGCGGTCCTTTTTATCCTGGGCGACGACCGAGCCAGTATAGACTTCGTTTGGGTTTGATTCTCCATAATGCTAATGGGTGAGGTGCTCTTAGTTCTGCTCCTCAGCTGAGGCCTCTCTGGCTTGGTTGGACCTGCCGGTAGTTACACTACCGCCAGCACAGCCCTCAGTCATCATTGGAGCAGTTAAGCCCCCCCACCACGTCAAGGTGGCACCTGCAGGGGGGGGGGCTTAACTGCAAGCCATCAGAACAAATGCAATTAAGGCCAAGATCGAAAAATCAGCTGATGACCCAAAATGTAGACTGTGCAAGGAAGCTGACGAAACCATTGATCATGTCCACAGCTGCTGTAAGAAAATTGCACAGACAGACTACAAACAGAGGCACAACTGTGTGGCCCAAATGATCCATTGGAACTTATGTCTCAAGTACCACCTGCCAGCAGCAAAGAACTGGTGGGATCACAAACCAGCAAAGGTCGTGTAAAATGAACACGCAAAGATACTGTGGGACTTCCAAATCCAGACTGACAAAGTTGTGGAACACAACACACCAGACATCACAGTTGTGGAAAAGAAAAAGGTTTGGATCATTGATGTCGCCATCCCAGGTGACAGTCGCATTGACGAAAAACAACAGGAAAAACTCAGCCGCTATCAGGACCTCAAGATTGAACTTCAAAGACTCTGGCAGAAACCAGTGCAGGTGGTCCCGGTGGTGATGGGCACATTGGGTGCCGTGCCAAAAGATCTCAGTCGCCATTTGGAAACAATAGACATTGACAAAATTACGATCTGCCAACTGTAAAAGGCCACCCTACTGGGATCTGCACGCATCATCCGAAAATACATCACACAGTCCTAGACACTTGGGAAGCGTTCGACTTGTGATTTTGTGATATGAAATCCAGCATATCTATCTTGTTTGCTGTGTCATAATAATAATAATAATAATGATAATAATAATAATAATAATAAGAAGAAGAAGAAGAAGAAGAAGAAGAAGAAGAAGAAGAAGAAGTTTATTTATATCCCGCCGCCATCTCCCCCGAAGGGGACTCGGGGCGGCTTACAGCAAAATCAAAATACAGGTGATGATAAAATATGAAACATCAAAGGACAACAACAAAAAACAATAATAAAATATACACAATAGGCAAAAAACCCCCACAAATTTGGAGTAAGGACTTCTCGTCCCTTTGCTGTTTTGGAAATGCTTCCCTGCTGCTTGCATTCAAAGTGAGCCCTCTCGCATATGATGGATAAAACAACATCATTCACCCGCAAATAGGTCTGTTTTCTTAGAAATGTTTGAAGTGTGAGCTATCTATCAATCATAGTGAACATCTACAGAGAGAACAAAAAGGTGCTAAGGCAGATAAAATGCATAAATACAGGATGGGTTCCCTCGACACCAGATCAAATGAAGTAATAGTACAGTTATGTGATTTTCAACTCTGCAAAAATCGTGGGTTCTATTGCTTGGCATGCCTAGCAAATCCAGAAGGTCAAATCGGGACACAGATGGTTACAAGGCAAAAGCAGAGGTTTTTACACTTTCTGGACAGAAAGGATGTCAGTGTACATACCTCAATTGTGAACTGTTGGGAATCTATTGAGCGGTTAGACTCAAAAATAATCCTCTTTTGGGGGTGATTCCTCAAAAATACTGCAGAGTGGCAGAAGCACACTTCATAAACAGCAGAAACTTACGTGTGGTGAGCTAGGAGAGGCCTTCCTTCCTTAGGATAGCAAAGAATTGCAAAAGTCTCAATAAAAGTTCAAAATCATTTATTGAGGTAAAAAGAAATCCATTGTAGATAGAAAAGGTTCTTGGAGCTAACTAGCTCTCTGGGCTAGCCACTAAGGAAGGTAAGAAGGTAAAAATAACAAAGTATCTAAATTGCTACATTTTGCCAGGAGAGAGGGCAAAATGTGGCCTTCTCAGGTTGAAGACAAAGGAGGAAGAGAGACAAAATGGGGCTGACCAAATGGTCAAAACTTTGTGGCAATTAACATTCCAATAGATAGAGGAAGTTGCCTCATCCCTAAAGGGTCACATTACTAAAACAGCAAGGTGAGGAAGTGAATGTAGACAGGAAAACAAGAGAGGGAAAACAGCAAAGGCCTATCTAGGCATGCATGGGAATACAGAGAGGGTTCCCTCAGTCTAATCCTATCCTCTACCTGCCAAGGCAGATAAAATGCATAAATACAGGATGGGTTCCCTCGATACATGATCAAATGAAGTAATAGTACAGTTGTGTGATTTCAGCTCTGCAAAAATCGTGGCCTTGCATGCCTAGCGAATCCAGAAGGTCAAATCAGGACACAGATGGTTAGAAGGCAAAAGCAGAGGTTTTTATATTTTCTGGACAGAAAGGATGTCAGTGGAGTCTGTACTCTCAAAGACTGACATACCACAATTGTGAACACATGTATTTATTTATAGTACATTTGACAGAAAGTAGAACAGAACAATTAGAAATTATCCTATTTGTTTCCCATTTGGACCTAGAGAGTGCCAGCTAGGATCCGCAGCTTCATTGGAGGAGCCATAAGTATGTTTCTCCCCTTTAGCCAATCAGAGGTAAGGCGGGAAATGTAATAAACTATCATTAGTGGATTTGAAGTCTTGTGTCTGTGGTGGGTCCATCCCAGAAACTGGGTGCATTTTGGTGGAATGTGGTTTGATGGGTGGATGATAGTCCAATACCGGCTGGACAAAGGCCAATGGACAAAAGGCACAGTTACATACAATGGAGGATTCACAGAAAGGGAGCAGACATTGGCTCTAGATGAGGCAATGTTCCCAAGGCCAGCCTAGATCATATCATGACAGATAGGTTTATTATTATTTTCTCTGGATGAGGGTGAGGCGAATGTGAGATTGAGTTCACGTTTTGGGAAACTTCCAAGGTATTTCATAGAAAGGTTATTTTTTTAAGGTAGTTAGAAATGACCATGTGACTGGCAATATTTTCCAAAGGAGCGACATCTTACAATCCATTCTATTCAGGTTTGGTCAGAAGTCACTTGGAATAATACTGTGTCCAGTTCTGGACACCACAGTGTGATAATTCAATGTACAGTTATAGGCTCGGTGACGGTGTGAGCGGCGCCATCTGTATGTCGAACTGTAAGTTGCAAGATTTGAATTGTTGTATCGTGCCTGATTTTGCCTTTACCCTGTAAATGTAATTGGATTGATTGATTATTTATAGCTGTCAATCAATGTTGTTTGCTCCCTCAGCTCAATTGTTTGACTCCACCCTTTCCTGGAGTGGGTCAGTGTTTCCTTGAGTGGGTCATTCCACCATCAAGCTTTCTATCAGATGGACGTGAGAGAGGGACTTGGCTCTAAAAGCCCTTGATTAAGTTACCTCTCAGCACCAATTCTTAGGTTCTTACCCTTGAGACTTATGCTTCATGTTCAGGTCAACCTGGACGATGTTGAGGAGTCTCAAGCGCCTTCAGATCAGTTCTTTGGCACCAGAGGAAGACTCTGTGTCTTCAAACATAGGCCATTTGGACTGAGGCTGAGGATTGCCCCGGTATTCACAGCCATTGAGAAAGAGGGACTTGGAAAAGCTTCTCAGCTGCAGAGCTCCTTGGACTCAAGACAACCAGAGACTGTAATGTATATTTTCCTTTACCCCTTTGAAACTTCCAGCTTATTGCCTTAAAGGGATAACCTTTTGAAACAATAAAACCATTTTTGAGTTATCTACAGTATTTTGATCCTTGGGAGTTCCAGCTTCCCTAAAGGAGGGCAAGAAGCAATCTCCTGGGGAAAGATGTCATGTCAATGCCTTTTTTGCTAAGAGTTATAGCCCCAGGTGTGACGGCACAGGCTCAGTGACACCTGGCCAGAGAACTGTCCTTGAGAAAGAGAGTTCGGAGTCGCAGTCGATCTCAAGGTGAACATGGGATGACAGTATGATGCAGCAGCTGAAAAAGCCAATGCATTTTCTTCTTGGCTGCATCCATAGTAGCCTCCAGATCGAGAGAAGTCAAAGTCCCTTTATTCCGCTTTGGTCAGACCTCACCTAGAATAACCCATGTCCAGTTCTGAGCAAACTAATTCAAGAAAGAATTGCTGGGAGATGTCCAGAGAAGGGAAAGCAAAATGTTCAAAGGTCTAGAAACAGTGAGTCCCTCCGAGGAGAAGCTTGAGGAGATGGGTATGTTGAGCTTGGAGAAGAGAATGTTCAAGAGAGACGTTATAACCATGTTTACCTGTTTGAAAGGAGGTCATTGTGAAGTGGCTTGTTTTATGCTACTTTGGGGGCTAAGACACAATGGAGCAATGGATCCCAACTCCAGGAAAAGAGATTCCATCTAAACACTAGGAGGAACTCCTCGATGGCCAAAGCTGGTTGACAAGAGAATCTGCTGCTGCCTGAGAGACTGGTGGAGTCTCCATCTTTGGAGGTTTTCAAACAGGGGTTGGTTGGCCATCTTTTGGGAGAGCTTGGATTGTGTCATTGTGCCTGGGAGAAGGGAATTTGACTAGATGGCCTCTGGGGAGTCTCTTCCAACTCCAGGATTCTATGATTCTAACAGATGCCTTTGAAAACAGGGCCAGTAAAGCCAATACATTCACCTTTCCAAGTGAAATAACATATCCTAAACTCAATGAGAGTTATCAATAACTTGAGTACTTCAGCAAGATCCCATTGATTCAATAGGCTAATATCTCTTTGTGAATTACAACTATGTTTAGGCCTTTGAGCTTAGCTCTTTGAAATGAATTCTGAGTTAGGGTTGTCAGCTCTTTTGTGCAGGCAGGCCTTTTGCCTAGGCACAATATAGCCTCCTCCATATCAGACAAAGGGGTTATTTGCAAACTTAGCTACTAGAGTTCTAGATATGGATAATTTTCCATGTCACTTTCTTTGCAATGCTAGTGTCGCACCTCAGGTTAACTTCACCTTGCTAAAGACACCAGGCTGTACACAAGACGTAGACTTTTATAGTTTATTAGGAAATAAGTAGGAAAATAGTTCATAAAAGGTAAAAGTTCAGTTCCAAAATGTAGTTGCAAAACAAGGCTGTAATCATCGAATCCATAGAAGCATAGGCATGAAACAAGATCCTTTCAAAGGAAGCCAAAGTCCCAAAAGCAAGAATACATCCAGGCTACAAGATAATACAGGAACGCAGACTTGATACAGGAAAGCCGACTTAGTTCTTGACTCAAGCTAAGAAGTTGCTTTTGACAAAGACCTTCCTCTCAGCAGACCCTTTTTAAAAAGCATAGCATGAAATCATTTCTTTGCCCTTTGACCTCCCTCTTGTTTGCTATTTGAAGACTCCTTCGCAGCCCCTGAAATTCCAGACGGCTAGCACGATGGAGCTCAGCGGCCCCAGTATCAGGGCCGTCAAGGCCACTGAGCTCGTTAGTGTTATCAGAGCTACTCTCCCCTTCTGCTTCCAACACCTAAATTCCATCATCAGAAATAACATCATTTCTTCCCATGGGAAAAACTCCCTGCCTTTCATTTCCCACAGCAGGCACACTCTGCACCTGAATCCCATCATTCCCATCAGAGTCATCTTAATAATAATAATAATAATAATAATAATAATAATAATAATAATAATAATAATAATAATTTTATTTTTATACCCTACCCCATCTCCCCGAAGGGACTCGGGGCGGCTTACATGGGGCCAAGCCCGGACATCAACAATATAAAAACAGAGCAATAAAACAAATCAATCAACAATAAAAACAAGTCATTAAAAAAACTCATATTTAAACTCATCCTGAATCTGAATCCCATCGTAATGCACTTGCATCCCAGAATCCTCATCAGAATCACACAAAGGCAAAGGCTGAGTCACAATACTTAGAAATGTGGGGATTGCAAGGGGGGAAATCATTTTGCAAGCGGAATTTGTGCAAAATAAAGCCTAAGAAACCAACAAGATTCAGCCAGAGGGATGTATTAGTACATTTTCATTTCTCATATGTCCACATGAGCGCAGTTGCATTTGCCAAATTTTCTCTGCTCCACACATCATGGCTCTTCAAGGCAGAAGAGCCCTTTCCCATGCTGGATGTGGCAATTTTGCAGGCATTTGCTCAGACACCTGTGCCATTCGTTTGCCCTGCAGAAGTTTTCCAAAGAGTTCCAGCCAGGCGTTCCTTGCTTTCCTCCCAATTAGGGGGCTCATTTGGCGCTAATAAGGGCTTTATTGACTCGAAGACCCCCATTGATCTGCAGGCAGCTGCGACAAGGAGGTTTAATAAATTGCCTCCGAGATAAATCAGTGCACAGGTAATAAACTGCAGCGGGCACAAGCAAACACCCCTTAATTGCATTCCTCTTAATACACCGAGCCCGTAATGAATTTTGGAGGCATTTCATTACCCATTTGACAAGACAATCTGGGATGGATAATGACAGGCCAGTAGACCCTTGTAAGAATCAGGGCCAAATGCTTTTGGGTGGAGAAAAAAGAGAGAGAAACACTCTGAATTGACAATAAATTAAATTGCTTCTGTTGTCTGGGTCAAGAGTTATTAGCAAATCCATAAAGTTCGTCATCCTAAAGCCAATGGTTGATGCAGATATATGTTGGCTGTGGGGATTCTGGGAATTTTAGGTCAGAAAAGGAAGATTTCTAGCTGCAAAACTTTGAACCGGTATTCGGCATGGCCCTTCCTGCCAAGTTTAGTCATTTGGCCAAGAAGATATCAACTACTTTGAAAAACAATCTCCATATCCGTATGGATATGCTTTGTGCAACGCCAACAATATTTCATTCCGTTTTTAATACTACGGCATTTTATAACAATTAATATACTTAGCACATGGCATTTCATATTTGAAATGGTGTGGTAGAAATATTTCAAAATGAATGTTTGTTTTTTTGAGCACAGAGCCATCTTCTCCAGGTAGTACTCAGCACTCACTGAAAAAAAAAACTTGTTCAAACTGGTTCTACAGCAGCAGAACAGAAATAGTTTCAAATCAGATTCCCAGTCTTTTTGCAGGCTCAGCCAATTGGCTTCATGCATTTCATTTTCCAGTTAACACATACATCACAGTGTTTTTGCAAACCATAACAATCGGTGTCTCCTTTCGGGTGATTGTCTTGTGGATGGTGGTGATCTTCCAGGGGGAAGTTTTAGGTGGCACGTTGGAGCCCTCCAGTTGTCTGTCAGGAAGCGTATTTGGGGTTCACTGTGGTTCTATAAATTTCCTTACCCTGTTGTGGATGATAGGAGAGACAACACCAAGAGCGACCCTTTCGTTGAGGCCCAAAAGTCCGTTTTTATTTTCAGCTGAGTCTCTGGTCTGGAATTTCTTCCAAAAGCAAACCAGAGCCAGGATAAAGGTGTTGACATTGCCTTTTATACATTTTCAAACAAAGAAACATGTTTCTACACACATCTCGTCATCAGTACGTCACTTCACATGTCTACATACATGGGCATAAATATGCACGTATCAGCATTTTCCAATCTAATTTTAGTTTAATTGAATTAATTAATTTATATACTGCTCTCCTTCCGCAGGGGGACCCAGAACAGTCTTATATAATGGCAAGATTAATGCCACATATAATACAAAAGGGCCGGGCTGTGGCGCAGCTGGCTAGTAACCAGCTGCTATAAATCACTACTGACCGAGAGGTCATGAGTTCGAAGCCCGGGTCGGGTTAAGCCTCCGACCATTAATAGCCCCGGCTTGCTGTTGACCTATGCAGCCCCGAAAGACAGTTGCGCCTGTCAATTAGGGAAATTTAGGGACGCTTTATGCAGGAGGCTAATTTACAACACCATAAAACTGCCAGCAAAACACCGAGGAAAGGAATGCGGAAGTACAGCCACTAGTGGATGGTGAAGCAACAGCTCCCCCTGTGGCCGAAATCATGAAGCTGGAAAAATGTTAAAAATGCCTCTGAGTCTGTCTAATGTATGTTGTTTGTCTGTTGGCATTGAATGTTTGCCATATATGTGTTCATTGTAATCCGCCCTGAGTCCCCTTCGGGGTGAGAAAGAAGGGCAGAATATAAATACTGTAAATAAAATATAATAAAAACCAACAATCGTAAAAACACACAATCTAAGCACTCTAACCAGCCTGTAGCAAGTTACAGATAACTACGACTCAGCTATAGTACATCAATTAGGGGCCTACTTTTGACCTGTCAAGAGAGAAGTCCAGTCTCCCTCCATTAGCATATCTGGCACCATCTCGTACCGGAATGTATAGATAACAGGCCCCCTTCTCCCTGTCCTGCCAGCTTCTACATTTACACAGACCCCTTGCACCTTCTTTGTGCCTGTATCTGAGTGCCTGGTACAGAGACAGCACGATTTTTCTACACTTCAGTGCTTCTAATGTGCATACAATATATGTCTAAAAATCTATATTTTCCAGTTCCTCATCAACCCAAGTGGTCATACTTTGGGGGCATTAAATAATATCCTTATGCATATTCAGTTTGCAGTTGTATTTATTTTCCGGGCCCAATTCAAGGTGCAGGTTATCACCTACAAAGCCCTAAACGGTTTGGGACCCACCTACCTTAGAGACCGCATCTCCCTCTATGAACCCACACGTTCTCTTCGCTCGTCGGGGGAGGCCCTTCTCTCGCTCCCACCACCCTCACAGTCACGGTTGGTGGGGACGAGAGAGAGGGAGGGCCTTCTCCGTCGTGGCCCCCCGGCTTTGGAACTCTCTCCCTAGAGAGATCAGGCAGGCCCCTACCCTCCTCTCCTTCCGGAAGAGCTTAAAAACCTGGCTGTTTCAAAAGGCCTTCAATGTTTAATTGTTGCTGGATTGATCTAGCTGTCCATTCCATAATAGTCCCATTGTTGTTGTCATTTTATACCGCACTTTATTGTCCATTCAACTATGACATTTCCTTTCCCCATTTCGTAATACTCAGCACTTTGCCTGGAATCTACGACTTAGTCTCCTGTTTTTAATACTGTATCCTGCTTGTTGATTTTAATGATTGTTTTTATTGATGTTGATGTTTTTTACTGGGATAATTGTTTTATTGCTTGGTTACTGTTATTTGTTTGTTTTATCGGGCCAGGCCCCATGTAAGCCGCCCCGAGTCCCTTCAGGGAGATGGGGCGGGGTATAAAAATAAAGTTATTATTATTATTATTATTATTATTATTATTATTATTATTATTATTATTATTGACACAATGACGTTGTATGACACAGCAAACAAGATAGATATGCTGGATTTCATATCACAAAACCACAAGTCGAACACTTCCCAAGTGTCTAGGACTGTGCGATGTATTTTCGGATGATGCGTGCAGATCCCAGTAGGGTGGCCTTTTGCAGTTGGCAGATCGTGATTTTGTCAATGTCTATGGTTTCCAAATGCCGGCTGAGATCTTTTGGCACGGCACCCAGTGTGCCCATCACCACCGGGACCACCTGCACTGGTTTCTGCCAGAGTCTTTGAAGTTCAATCTTGAGGTCCTGATAGCGGCTGAGTTTTTACTGTTGTTTTTCATCAATGCGACTGTCACCTGGGATGGCAACATCAATTATCCAAGCCTTGTTCTTTTCCACAACTGTGATGTCTGGTGTGTTGTGTTCCAGAACTTTGTCAGTCTGGATTCGGAAGTCCCACAGTATCTTTGCGTGTTCATTTTCCACGACCTTTGCGACCCCGCAGGTGCCACCTTGACGTGGTGGGGGGGGCTTAACTGCTCCAATGATGACTGAGGGCTGTGCTGGCGGTAGTGTAACTACTGTCAGGTCCAACCAAGCCAGAGAGACCTCAGCTGAGGAGCAGAACTAAGAGCACCTAACCCGTTAGCATTATGGAGAATCAAACCCAAACGAAGTCTATACTGGCTCGGTCGTCGCCCAGGATAAAAAGGACCGCGGTGGATGCTGCTGATTCTGGACATCCATCGACAAGTGGGCTACGGAATCATCAAAACCCAAATGAACAGTCACAGAAGCGGCAGAAATATACAATGCCAGAAAACCACACAATTATTATTATTATTATTATTATTATTATTATTATTATTATTGACACAACGACATTGTATGACACAGCAAACAAGATAGATATGCTGGATTTCATATCACAAAATCACAAGACGAACACTTCCCAAGTGTCTAGGACTGTGTGATGTATTTTCGGATGATGCGTGCAGATCCCAGTAAGGTGGCCTTTTGCAGTTGGCAGATCGTAATTTTGTCAATGTCTATTGTCTCCAAATGCCGGCTGAGATCTTTTGGCACGGCACCCAGTGTGCCCATCACCACCGGGACCACCTGCACTGGTTTCTGCCAGAGTCTTTGAAGTTCAATCTTGAGGTCCTGATAGCGGCTGAGTTTTTCCTGTTGTTTTTCTTCAATGCGACTGTCACCTGGGATGGCAACATCAATGATCCAAACCTTGTTCTTTTCCACAACTGTGATGTCTGGTGTGTTGTGTTCCAGAACTTTGTCAGTCTGGATTCGGAAGTCCCACAGTATCTTTGCGTGTTCATTTTCCACAACCTTTGCAGGTTTGTGATCCCACCAGTTCTTAACTGCAGGGAGGTGATACTTGAGGCATAGATTCCAATGAATCATTTGGGCCACATAGTTGTGCCTCTGTTTGTAGTCTGTCTGTGCAATTTTCTTACAGCAGCTGAGGATATGATCTATGGTTTCATCGGTTTCCTTGCACAGTCTGCACTTTGGGTCATCAGCTGATTTTTCGATCTTGGCCTTGATTGCATTTGTTCTGATGGCTTGCTCCTGGGCTGCAAGGATCAGGCCTTCTGTATTATTATTATTATTATTATTATTATTATTATTATTATTATTATATAAACAGAATTGTGCAAATGTAACGTCCCCACCAGGATTCTAGTTGAGCAGACCCAGAGAATGTCTCCAGTGGGTTCCTTGGGGCTGCAGAAACAAACTTGCGCATTATGTCCCATTACGCAAAAGGGCCGTCAGCAGGCACGGTGGCAGAGGCCCAGCGGTTGCATCATGTTGGAAAAGGGCATGTGGCACAACTACTGCTGTGTCACGATGGAAGGGCAGCTTGACACAACACAACACAACACATGCTATGTTATGCTCTTAGTATAAGTTTCTCCTGTGCTCTCCCCCATTGCACTCTCATCCAAGGCCTTGTTTCTATCAGTTAACATTAGGAGCAAACAGAGAACATTGGCGGAGAGAGGCTGCAATTTGGAACAATGAGCTGGTTATTAATTAATTAGGCAATTACTTATCGCATCAAAATGATGGTTTTTTAAAAAAACAAAGGAAGCTAGGGCTGAAAGCTTTCCTGGGTGCAAATGACGCAGAAGAGGCCCAGAATAACACGCCACCGCCGCCTTCGAGGAAGCCTTGCCGAGGAAGACAAAACTCGCGAAAACAGCTGCTGGAAAGCTGACAAGGGGATGAAAGGAGCTGAAGGCAGGCAGAAATGGGGCAGCCGCCCGGTTGTGTAACAGGGCTCCGCTCTGCAACGCAATCCACTGATGTTTTCTGGAGGAGGGAAGGAAAAATGCAGAGGGATTTGGTGCCGGAGCAAGTCTCGCACGTAATGCTTGGCCCCCTTCTGCGTGTGATGCCTTCGCACAAAAAGCATCGCCCTGCTTTGCCTCTGAGTCGGAACACTTCCGCGGATTAGACTGTGCTCGTTTATGCAAGTCAGGTTGCCGTGCTATGAATTCCCCTCCGTCCCGAAGGAAAGAAGAGGAAGGACTCCAAGGCCCCAGGAAAGCCACTCAGCGCATGATCCCATTGCCATTTATGCAAAAGTGAAGCCCCCAGGACTAATGCTGAGTTGGGCTTTCTTGGGGCACAAGAACGAAGCTGCTCTGGGTCTCAAACTGGTCCTTAAAGGCTCCATCAAAGTGCCAGAAATGGCAGCCCGAAATCCACCTTGTCTTCTGAATGTCTCTCCTGATGCTTGCATAGTGTGGCTTCACTGTCCCATGGATACAGGAGTCACAAAGCATTAGTGAGTTTCCAAAATGTGCCAAATGGAAATGAACATCAGCAGTGTCACGTGGCAGCTGAAAAAGCCAATGCAATCCTCGGTAAATCAATAGGATTATAGTGTCCAGACTAAGGGATGCCATAGCCCCATTTTCTTCTACTTTGTGTTGTCGAAAGCTTTCCTAGCCAGGATCACAGGGTTGTTGTATGTTTTCCAGGCTGTCTGGCCATGTTCCATAGAATCATAGAATCATAGAATCATAGAATAGTAGAGTTGGAAGAGACCACATGGGCCATCTAGTCCAACCCCCTGCTAAGAAGCAGGAAATCGCATTCAAAGCACCCCCGACAGATGGCCATCCAGCCTCTGCTTAAAAGCCTCCAAGGAAGGAGCCTCCACCACAGCCCCGGGGAGAGAGTTCCACTGTCGAACAGCCCTTCTCACAGTGAGGAAGTTCTTCCTGATGTTCAGGTGGAATCTCCTTTCCTGTAGTTTGAAGCCATTGTTCTGTGTCCTAGTCTGCAGGGCAGCAGAAAACAAGCTTGCTCCCTCCTCCCTATGACTTCCCTTCACGTATTTGTACATGGCTATCATGTCTCCTCTCAGCCTTCTCTTCTGCAGGCTAAACATGCCCAGCTCTTTAAGCCGCTCCTCATAGGGCTTGTTCTCCAGACCCTTAATCATTTTAGTCGCCCTCCTCTGGACGCTTTCCAGCTTGTCAACATCTCCCTTCAACTGTGGTGCCCAAAATTGGACACAGTGTGATTCCAGGTGTGGTCTGACCAAGGCAGAATAGAATAAGGGGGAGCAGGAGTTCCCTGGATCTAGACGCTATTCCCCTATTGATGCAGGACAGAATCCCATTGGCTTTTTTAGCAGCCGCATCACATTGTTGGCTCATGTTTAACTTGTTCCCCACGAGGACTCCAAGTCTTTTTCGCACACACTGCTGTCAAGCCAGGCGTCCCCCATTCTGTATCTTTGATTTCCATTTTTTCTGCCGAAGTGAAGTATCTTGCATTTGTCCCTGTTGAACTTTATTTTGTGAGTTTCAGCCAATCATCTCTCTAGTCTGTCAAGATCGTTTTGAATTCTGCTCCTGTCTTCTGGAGTGTTGGCTCTCCCTCCCAGTTTTGTGTCGTCTGCAAACTTGATGATCGTGCCTTCTAACCCTTCGTCTAAGTCGTTAATAAAGATGTTGAACAGAACCGGGCCCAGGACGGAGCCCTGCGGCACTCCACTTGTCACTTCTTTCCATGATGAAGACGACGCATTGGTGAGCACCCTTTGGGTTCGTTCGCTTAGCCAATTACAGATCCACCTGACTGTAATTTTGTCTAGCCCACATTTTACTAGTTTGTTTGCCAGAAGGTCGTGGGGGACTTTGTCGAAGGCCTTACTGAAATCTAGATATGCTACATCCACGGCATTCCCTGTATCGACCCAACTCGTAACTCTATCGAAAAAAGAGATCAGATTAGTCTGGCATGACTTGTTTTTGGTAAATCCGTGTTGACTATTAGCAATGACCGCATTTGTTTCTAAGTGTTGGCAGACCACTTCCTTAATGATCTTTTCCAGAATTTTGCCTGGTATTGATGTGAGGCTGACCGGACGGTAATTGTTTGGGTCGTTCTTTTTTCCCTTCTTGAAGATAAATAGGGACCACATTCGCCCTCCTCCAATCTGCTGGGACTTCTCCCGTTCTCCAAGAACTCTCGAAGATAATTGCCAGTGGTTCTGAAATAACTTCCGCTAGTTCCTTCAGTACTCTTGGGTGTAGCTGATCTGGCCCTGGGGACTTGAATTCGTTTAGAGAGGCCAGGTGTTCCTGGACAACTTGTTTCCCTATTTGGGGTTGGATTTCCCCCAATCCTTCGTCCATTCCGTGTTGCTGAGGTTGAAGATGGCTTTCTTTTTCTGAGAAGACCGAGGCAAAGAAGGCATTAAGTAGTTCTGCCTTTTCCCTGTCCCCTGTCGCCATCACCCCGTCTTCTCCTTGCAATGGCCCTATCGCCTCCTTTTTCTTCCTTTTTCTACCAACGTAAGCAAAAAAGCCTTTTTTGTTGTTTTTTTATGTCCCTGGCAAGCCTGAGCTCATTTTGCGCTTTAGCCTTGCGAACCTTTTCCCTACAGGTGTTGGCTATACGTTTGAATTCTTCTTTGGTGATTTCTCCCCTTTTCCACTTCTTGTGCATGTCACTTTTGAGCTTTAGCTCAGTTAGAAGTTCTTTGGACATCCATTCTGGCTTCTTTGCACTTGTCTTATTTTTCTTCTTTGTTGGCACTGTTTGCATTTGCGCCTTGAGTATTTCACTTTTGAAAAACTCCCATCCATCCTTAACTCCCTTGTTTTTTAATATCGGCGTCCATGGAATGCCGCTTAGTAATTCCTTCATTTTTTGGAAGTCAGCTCTCTTAAAGTCCAGAATGCGTGTTTGACTTGTCTTAGTTTCAGCATTCCTTTGTATTGCAAACTGCAGGAGCACATGGTCACTTGCCCCTAAGGATCCAACCACTTCAACTGTATTGATCAGGTCTTCCACATTTGTTAAGATTAGATCAAGAGTTGCTGATCCCCTTGTTGCCTCTTCTACCTTCTGGACCATAAAATTATCTGCAAGGCAAGTGAGGAATTTGTTGGACTTTGTACTCTTGGCTGAGTTTGTTTTCCAGCAGATATCGGGATAATTGAAATCGCCCATGACTACTATATCTCTTCTTTGTGCCTGTTTGGTCAGCTGTTGACAGAAGGCTTCATCAAGTCCTTCATCCTGACTCGGAGGTCTGTAGTAGACACCCACGACAAGATCTTTTTGAGTCCCGGTTCCCTTGATTCTTATTCCAGAAGTATTCTCTCCTGACATTTCGCCCACATCTATGGCAGGCATCCTCAGAGGTTGTGATGTTGTATGGCCATGTTCCAGAAATATGGATGCCTTAGATGTGGGCGAACGTCAGGAGGGAATACTTCTGGAACATGGTCATACAGCCTGGAAAACATACAACAACCCTTCTTCTACTTTGGTCAGGACTCACGTGGAATAATAATCCTTTGTCTAGTTCTGGGCACAACGATTCACAAAGGATTATTTGTTTATTTATATATTTGCTGTATTTATATTCTGACCTTCTTTCTCACCCTGAAGGAGACTCAGGGCAGAACACAATGTACATATACATGGCAAACATTCAATGCCATTAGACATACAACATACAGACAGAGACACAGAGGCTATTTAACATTCCAGCTTCCGTCTTCATGCGGCTATGCTTGATTCCGGCCACAGGGGGAGCTACTGCTTCATCATCCACTGTGACACCGAGTCCTTGGTGGAGTACTTCTTTATTCTTCTGCATGCACGCTGCTGGACATTTTTATGGTGATGTAAATTAGTTAAATTAGCCTCCCCGCATAAGCAGTCCCTAAATTTTCCTACTTGACAAATACAACTGTGTTGTCGAAGACTTTCATGACCAGAATCACAGGGTTGTTGCATGTTTTCCAGGCTGTATGGCCATGTTCCAGATGTATTCTCTCCTGACCTTTTGCCCACATCTATGGCAGGCATCCTCACAACCTCTGAGGATGCCTGCCATAGATGTGGGCAAAACGTCAGGAGAGAATACTTCTGGAACATGGTCATACAGCCCGGAAAACACACAACAACCCAGATGCAACTGTCTTTCGGATTGCTTAGGTAAACAACGAGCTAGGCTATTTAATGGTCGGGCACTCAATCCACCCCCGGCTGGTTTCCAAACTCATGACTTCTCGGTCAGTAGTGATTTATTGCAGCTGGCTACTAACCAGCTGCGCCACAGATGGAAAGTGTCCAGAGAAGGTTGACCAAAATTATTATTATTATTTATTATTATTATTATTTACAATATTTATATTCCGCCCTTCTCACCCCGAAGGGGACTCAGGGCGGATCACATTACACATATAAGGCAAACATTCAATGCCTTAACATAGAACAAAGACAGAAGACAAACGCAGGCTCCGAGCTGGCCTCGAACTCATGACCTCTTGGTCAGAGTGATTTGTTGCAGCTGGCTGCAGCTGGCTGCTCAACAGCATGCGCCACAGTCCGGGCCCAAAATGGTCCAAGATCTGGAAAATATGGATCCCCCTGAGGAGCAGCAAGCATGGGGAGATAATTTTTAGCTTGGAGAGAAGGCTAAGAGGGGACAAGTTTCAGTGATTGAGGAGTGGACAAGCTTGCTTTCTGTTGCTCTGTTGTTCATCAACACTGACCTCTTGGACCTCTGTGTAGGTGGATCAGCCCCACATCTAAACCCCTTATAGGGTTGATCCAGATTATCCCAGGACAAGGTCACCTGGGGATGCAGGATGGCAATGTCCTCCATTGTTGCACCTTGCCCCAACTGCAACAACCACAATCCTTGGGTTTGGGTGCTCTGCTTGAGTTGATTGGGAATCACCGCGGTGTTGTGTGGTTTCTAGGCTGTACAGCTAATGTGTTTTAGCAGCATTTTCTCCTGATGTTTTATCTGCATCATTTGAAGATTCCAGCCACAGATGCAGGCAAAACATCGGGATAAAATGCTACTAGAAGATGGCCATTCAGCCCAGAAACCACACAACACTTCAATGGAACAACTGATTGAAACTGAAGGAAAGGAGATTCACTCTAAGTCAGGGCTCCCCCATCATTGGAGTCTGGTGGAGTCTCCTACTCTGGAGGTTTTCCAGCAGAATCTTGATGGCCATCTGTCAGGAGGTCTTTCATTGTGGTTTTCTACATGTCTGAAGGGGGTTGACTGGATGGCCTTTGAAGTCCTTTCCAACTCTGAGATGATATAACAGTATGCAATGGTCGCAACAGGGACATACTGTATATACTTGAGTATAAGCCTAGTTTTTCAGCCCTTTTTAGGGCTGAAAAAGCTCCCCTCGGCTTATACTTGAGTGAGGCTCTTGGCCGGCTTCTATTCAGGTCGGCTTATACTTGAGTATATAGGTATTCAGAGTTGGACAGTCTTATCTTATTAAAGTCTTATTATTATCTTAAATTACACTTTTATATAAATATTCAAAAACATTTAACCTACTGATGCCTGAAATAATGCAATTTATTAATATCTATTTTTATTTTTGAATTTGACCCGTAGCTGCTGCATTTCCCACCCTCGTCTTGAGTATAAGAGTCAATAAGTTTTCCCAGTTTTTGTGGTAAAATTACGTGCCTCGGCTTATATTCGGGTCGGCTTATACTTGAGTATATACGGTACATTGGTACAAAACACCACCAGGATGCCAGCAGCATATTGCACTCAATGTGGCCAAATGTCTCAAATCCCAGTTCTAGAAACCAAGGAAAGGAACCCAAAGGCTATTGAGTCCATCTCCCCTCCACCATGCAGGAAAATATTTCTGAAAAATGCAAACCCAATGTCTGTTTAAAGATCTCCAAATATTATTATATACAGTATGGCCCTATATCAAGGTATTTTATAGGTCCTCCAGCAGCACTTTAGGGTATTCTTGGGCCCTGAACATGTTCATTTCAATAGGGTTTACTATTATCTGCAGTTTTGTGTATTCATGTGGAGCTTGGGCATGCATCCACTGTGGATATTGGGGTCCTACTGTAAATAAATCCATGCAATGATACATAGATACATATATAAAATTCTGTAATTTGTGATTTGTATTATGTTTTAATTGCACATCAAACTGATGTTTTAGAGCTTGTCTCTATGTGAGCTTCTCCGAGTCTCTTCGGGGAGATGGAGGCAGGTTATAAGAAATAAGTTGTTGTTGTTGTTGTTGTTGTTGTTGTTGTTGTTGTTGTTGTTGTTGTTGTTGTTATATAAAAGACTATAGACACAGGTATATGTTTCAGGAGCCATACATTTGCAATCCTGACCAGGAACATCACAGCTTTTCAGACTCGTTCCTGCTTGGTATTGAATTGCCATCTTCTCCAGCCATTTTTGGACAAAACAAAGGATATTTGGGTCGATAGGCTTTTTGCATTGCATTGGAGTGAAGAAATAATACCATCATCCACTGAAGAATGTTGCAAACAGACCCTCCTAATCTGCCTATTCCATTTCGCCAGCACTGAAAGCAGACACTGAAAGATTTTGCCCAATTTCCGTTGTATTTTTAGCCCTGTTTAATCGCTTCCATAAACATATATAAATGCAGATGTACGTTTTCTGTGCTTTCTTTTTATTTTTACCCAAGGCTCCTTCATGGGGAGGGTGTTTTTGTAACATCCCCAGGCTATGCGAAAGAACGCTGTCCCCGAGTGGGATATAAATAGAGGAGTAAACAGACAAACAAACAAACATATTTGAGCAGGCTGGCTCCCGAACGCGCCTGCAATGCGCCCATTCTTCAGTCTGAATGCCGTTCTGAGTGAGGAAGTCCCTCTTCATTTCTGCTTCGAGTCTCTCCGCATCCAGCTTTAGAGGATGATTCACCGCTGAGTTCTATTATTGGACAAGAGGCTTCCTTATCTGCTTTCTCTTGCATCAAGCACAATGTTATCCTTCATGAGTTGCATCACGCCTCCCCCAGCCATTCCAGTAATTCCCAGATAGAGCTTATTTTTAAAAGCTCTGGCTGTGATGTCAAACATGCTGAGATGCAATTGAGAGGGACTGTGTCTCTCCTGTTAGGAATGGGAATCGCATGGGCCTCTTGAATGATGTTGGACTGCAATTCCCAGCATTCGGTAAAAGAGCCACCCTGATGTGATGAGTTAACTGGAAAGGGCATGTGTCAACAGCTGATTGGCTGAGCCAGTCAGGAGCCATAATACTGATTGGCTCCCGTCTCTAGCTTGATGCTGTGGCAAACGGTTTTAAGTGTTGTGACTCAGCCTTTGTGTGACTATGATGAGGATTCTGGGATGCAGTTTCAGGATGATGGGATTCAGGTTCAGGATGAGTTTCAAGATGACTCTGATGGGAATTATGGGATTCAGGTGCAGAGTGTCCCTGCTGTGGGAGATGAGGAGCAGGGAGGCTTTCCCATGGGAAGAAATGATGTTGTTACTGATGATGGTTTTCAGGTGCAAGAAACAGGAAGGGAGAGCAGCTCCCAGCCTCAGCTTGATAACACTAACGAGCCCTGTGGCTGTGATGTCTCATGGGCCTTGTAGTCCCGTTCCTAGTGCTATTGTGGCAGACGAGGAGGAAAACATGGGATTTTTGCCGGTTCTGCTTGAATCGGAGCCTCTCCACCTGGAGGATGTTTGTCCTCAGGAAGTTAATCAAACAAGCCTTGGGCAGAATTCTCCCCCGTTTTCCCGAAAGGACAATTATAATAGAGATAGAGGAGTCAGGGAGGCAAATCGCCGGAGTCTCAGGATCGCAGCCAAACAATTAGCTGATTAGGTCTGCTTCCCTTGGGAAATTCTAAGGAGTCATGCATCTGGACAGAGTTAGGTTTCGCTTCTTGTTCTCCAGAGAAAGTGTTCTGTTGGCGGGAAAACAAGACCCTATATAGGGGTTTTGCCGCAAGGGGAACCTTGCGGAGTCAATTTGTTCAGCTTGAGGAGAGAGATCGTGTGTGGACTTCGTACCCCAGTTCCTTGTTTCACGGATCAAGTTTCCAGCCTTGCCTTGTTTCACGGATTAAGTTTCCAGCCTTGCCTTGTTTCACGGACTTCCTTGGACCTTGTTCATGCTTCATGTTTGCCTCGTTCAAGTCTTTGATCTAGCCAAGAATCGAGTTTATTTTCCTGCCTTGTTGTCAAGCTACATTGGACTTTAAAGACTCTGTCATTTCCCCACACTTTGCTTGGCAAGGTGTGTGTTTCGGTCAAGAGGATTAAAACTTTGAACTCTTATATCTTATATTGGACAATACATTACTGGACTATATTTGACCTCATCTCAAAGGTCTGCTTCTGAACTATATTCTTCACTTGTTTTTATTGACTTTATATAATTCTATAATAAAGATATTAGATAGATTCTGGTCTCTGCGCATGGTTATTGGTGCTCTGCAGCCTGGGTCCTGACAGTGGCCTTGAAAGCGATGAGGCCGCTTCTCTCAATCGGGCCAGTCATTTGGAATTTCGGGGTTGCGCAGAAGTCTCAGAATAGCAAATAAGAGGGAGGTCAAATGGCAAAGAAATGCCTTCATGTTATGCTATTAAAGCAGTCTGCTGAGAGGGAAATCTTTGTCAAAGCAATTTCTTTGCTTGAATTAAGAACCAAGTCTGCTTTCCTGTATTATCTAATAGCTTGGATGTTTCCTTGTTTCTGGGACTTTGGCTTTGTTTGATAGGACCTTGTTTCATGCCTAATGTTTCTATGAATTTGTTCTTACAGCCTTGTTTTTTATAACTATCCTTTGGAACTGAACTTTTGCCTTTTATGAACTATCTTTCCCCCTATTCCTTAATAAACTACAAAAGACTACATCTGGCGTGCAGTCTGGTGTCTTTAGCAAGGTGAAGCAAGCCTGAGGTGTGACATTAACTGCCACTTTCATCTCTGAGATGCAGTTTAGGGGGACTGTGTCTCTCCTATTAGGAATGGGAATCGCATGGGCCTCTTGAATGATGTTGGACTGCAACTCCCAGTGTTCGCTTCCACTTTAGAAATCATTTCCAGAATGCAGAGCGGCCATAGTCTTCCTCTTTAGTCTTCCTCTGAATGCAGTTTGATACCTTTTTAACTGCCATGGAGACATGGGAGTTGTAGTTTTACAAGGCCTTTTGCCTCCTCTGCTAAAAATTGCTGGGGCCTGAGCAAGAATAATAATAATACACAGTAGAGTCTCATTTATCCAACATCAACAGGCTGGCAGAACGTTGGATAAACAAATATGTTGGATAATAAGGAGGGATTAAGGAAAAGTCTATTAAACATCAAATTAGGTTATGATTTTACAAATTAATCCCCAAAACATCATGTTATGCAACAAATTTGAAAGAAAAAGTAGTTCAATATGCAGTAATGCTATGTAGTAATTACTGTATTTACGATTTTAACACCAAAATATTACAATGTATTGAAGACATTGACTACAAAAATGTGTTGGATAATCCAGAACATTGGATAAGCGAAGCTTGGATAAGTGAGACTCTACTGTAATTACAACATAACATTACTGAGTATTGAACTGCTTTTTCTGTCAATTTCTTGTAAAACATGATGTTTTGGTGCTTAATTTGTAAAATCATAATCTAATTTGTTGTTTAATAGGCTTTTCCTTAATCCCTCCTTATTATCCAAGATATTCGCTTATCCAAGCTTCTGCCGGCCCATTTAGTTTGGATAAGTGAGACTCTATATATATATCTGTTTTTGAGTGAGTTTATATGTACCCTGTTTCCCCGAAAATAAGACATCTCCAAAAAATAAGACCTAGTAGAGGTTTTGCTGAATTGCTAAATATAAGGCCTCCCCCGAAAGTAAGACCTAGCAAAGCTTTTGTTTGGATGCTTCCAAACAAAAGCTTTGCTTGCTTGCCCTGCACCCACCAAACAAAACACCATAGCATGCAGGATTGGTAAATGTACAGTAGAGTCTCACTTATCCAAGACTTGCTTATCCAACGTTCTGGATTATCCAACGCATTTTTGTAGTCAATGTTTTCAATACATCGTGATATTTTGGTGCTAAATTCGTAAATACAGTAATTACTACATAGCATTACTGTGTATTGAACTACTTTTTCTGTCAAATTAGTTATATAACATGATGTTTTGGTGCTTAATTTGTAAAATCATAACCTAATTTGATGCTTAATAGGCTTTTCCTTAATCTCTCATTATTATCCAACATATTCACTTATCCAACGTTCTGCCGGCCCGTTTTTCGTTGGATAAGCGAGATTCTACTGTACATACCAGTTGTATATGGAAATAATGGTAGTAATAAGAAATTCTTGACAGGAGTCACAGTTTGTCTGGTTTAGTTATGTTGGTTTGTGATGACAACTACTGTACAGGATAGAATAAATGTTCATTTATTTGTTCAACAATAAATGTGAATTCTTCTTCATGGAAAAATAAGACATCCCCTGAAAATAAGACCTAGTGCATCTTTGGGAACAAAAAATAATATAAGACACTGTCTTATTTTCGGGGAAACACGGTATGTATATGTATGTGTGCATTTGTGTGTGTATACCCATCTTAAGACAGAAATATAAAAACACCCAAACTCTGTGGAGTTCAAAAGAGTATGAATGCCATCTATGAAATATATATGGTTCTATGGAAAAATAAAACCAAGAGGAGGCTGGAGTGCAAAAGCATCCAAGCTCTAACATCTGAAAGAATACAAAAAGCATTATTTGGGATGCTCTGAGTAGCCAGAGATGCAGGTGAAACGTCAGGAGAAAATGCTGCTAGAACACATTGGCCATACAGCCTGGAAACTGTACAACACTCCAAATAAATAAATAAATAAAAGCTTTACCACAGTTTTTGAATCAAGATAAACCCTGCAGTATAATAAAATGTCACTCAGGCTTGTGTAACAATATCTTTACTTCAGTTCAAAAGTTCAAACAGGGCAACAATATATACAGCAGTCTTTCTGAATTCACACAGAGAACATAGTGAATAAACAGGGTATGGAGAGAAGCCTCCTGGGCCTTCTAAAGGAAGACAAAAGCAAAGTAAAAGAATACAGAAGCAAGATGAAAGGCTATAAAAGAAAGCTCAAGCCAGGGGGGGAACTCAGAAGCAAAGAGGCGCTGGAGCGGGTTCGGCACGGGTTGCCTTGGTCAAGGAGAGAGTAAGAGAGGGCGGGACAGGCGCAAAAGCTCCCGGGCTTTCCCGAGCCTTCCTCCTCCTCCTCCTCCTCCTCTTTCTCTTTCCTTTCTTTCTTTCTTTCTTTTTTTCCTGGGAGAGGTTAATGACCCAGTTAGCCGTTCTTGGCTCCGGTTCCCGACATTTTGCAGACATTAAGCGAGCGGCGGGGCTGCCAAGTACATTCTGTTCCTTGGAGGTCAGCCAAGGCATCTCCGATTACTGGGGAATGCGACAAAGAGAGAGAGAGAGAGAGAGAGAGAGAGAGAGAGCGAAGGAGGAGGAGGCGAAGGGGAGGATCAGCCCGCTTCCCAGCCGGGGAAGCACCGCCGCCAAGGCTGCTAAATTTAAACCCAGGACCTGGAAAGCCTCCTCTTCCTCCTCCTCCTCCTCTTCTTCATCTCTTGGCCTTGGCTGCAGAGAGGAGCCATCGCGCATCAGTCTCGGATGAAGCCGTGTGGACGTCATGGGACAGGACATTTCCCAGTGCGACTTTATCACACAGATTGAGCATCTTTTCACTGAAATGTTTGGGCAGAAAGGTGTTATGGAATGTCGGATTTTACTTTATTTTGCTCTCAATAAACATGACATTCATTCAAGTTTCATATAGAGCAGGCATGGGCCAACTTGGGCCCTCCCTCCAGGTGTTTTGGACTCCATTCCCACCACGACTGTGCAAGGAAGCTGATGAAACCATGGATCATATCCTCAGCTGCTGTAAGAAAATCGCACAGAGAGACTACAAACAGAGGGACAACTATGTGGCCCAAATGATTCATTGGAACTTATGCCTCAAGTACCACCTCCCAGAAGAAAAGAACTGGTGGGATCACAAACCTGCAAAAGTATTGGAAAATGAACATGCAAAGATACTGTGGGACTTCCGAATCCAGACTGACAAAGTTCTGGAACACAACGCACCAGACATCACAGTTGTGGAAAAGAAAAAGGTTTGGATCATTGATGTTGCCATCCCAGGTGAAAAACAACAGGAAAAACTCAGCCACTATCAGGACCTCAAGATTGAACTGCAAAGACTCTGGCAGAAACCAGTGCAGGTGGTCCCGGTGGTGATGGGCACACTGGGTGCCGTGCCAAAAGATCTCAGCCGGCATTTGGAAACAATTAGACATTGACAAAATCACGATCTGCCAAATGCAAAAGGCCACCCGACTGGGATCTGCGCGCATCATCCAAAAATACATCACACAGTCCTAGACACTTGGGAAGTGTTTGACTTGTGATTTTGTGATACGAAATCCAGCATGTCTATCTTGTTTGCTGTGTCATAATAAAACAATAATAATACTTTATTTATACCCTGCTTCATCTCCCAAAGGACTCAGGGCGGCTTACACTGGGACAATCCCAAAACAGTATTACCTCAATAAAAACAGTAACACAATAAAATCACAATATATTTATTTATATCATTTTTTACCCCGCCCTTCTCACCCGGAGGGACTGAGGGCGGCTTACAACAGTCGGCAAATTACGTTGCCCAAAATACATTCAATAAAACAATGACATATTAATAAACAAAAGTTAAAATAACTTAAAACATAGACAGTAATCCCAATCTGTGATCAAGCAACATAGACCATGAGCCATTTTAAGAAGAATGGAAATCTGAAAATGTATATTCTTCAGTGACTACTAGGGATGGGAATGACTAAAGGTAATAAAGCGCATGGAATGGCCAAGGCCTAGGTAAAGCACATGGACAATCAATTATCAGTTATGAGAAGGCATATGAAAACATCCAAGTTTTCAGATTCTTCCGAAAGGAATCCAGGGTGGGAGCTCATCTAATCTCCCTTGGGAGGGAGTTCCAGAGCCTGGGGCCACCACCAAGAAGGCCCTCTCTCTCGTCCCCACCAACTCCACTTGAGACGGAGATGGGATCGAGAGGAGGGCCTCCCCAGCAGAACTTAGAGCCCGTGTATTGTCCCCCATGTTGTTTAACATCTATATGAAGCCACTGGGAGAGATCATCCAGAGTTTTGGAATTCGAAGTCATCTTTACGCAGATGGTGTTCAATTCCAACACTCCTTTCCACCTGTTAGTAAGGAGGCTGTTCAGGTCTTGAATGGGTGCTCAGCAGCTGTGATGGTCTGGATGAGGGCGAACAAATTGAAACAATCCAAACAATGCAAATATTCATTCAAACTGAAGTTGAATCCAGACAAGACAGAGGTCCTCCTGGTCAGTCGGCAAGCCACACAGGCTATAGGGTTACAGCCTGTGCTGGATAGGGTTACACTCCTCCTGAAGACACAGGTTTGCAGCTTGGGAGTTTTCCTGGACTCATCGTTGAGCCGAGAACCCTAGATTTCAGTGGTAGCCAGGGGAGCATTTGTATAATTAAAACTTGTGTACCAGTTGCACCTTCTTCCTTGGGAAGTCAGACTTGGTCATGATAGTCCACGCTCTGGTTACATCTCGAATAGACTACTGCAACAAACTCTATGTGGGGTTGCCTTTGAAGACTGTTTGGAAGTTTCAAGTGATCTAATAGGCGGCAGACAGATTCTTCACTGGAGCGGTGTACAGGGAGCATACAAATCCCCTGTTACATCAGCTCCACTGGTTGCCAGTCTCCTATCAATAATAATAATAATAATAATAATAATAATAATAATAATAATAATAATAATAATATGTCCTCAAAGCATAGCAGACAAAAAACCAGTACAAGAAAACCGCACTACAAGCTAGAGCTGACAGCTGGCACAACAAAACATTGCATGGAAAGTTCCTTGACAAAATTGAAGGAAAAGCTGATAAGAAGACCTGGCTATGACCCTGAAGAAGGAGACAGAAGGCCTGATCCTTTCAGCCCAGTAGCAAGCCATCAGAACAAAGGCAATGAAGGCCAAGATCGAAAAATCAGCCAGTGATGCAAAATGCAGACTGTGCAAGGAAACTGACAAAACCATGGATTGTATCCTCAGCTGCTGTAAGAAAATCACGCAGACGGACTACAAACAGAGGCCCAAATGATTCATCGGAACTTATGCCTCAAGTACCACCTCCCAGCAGCAAAGAACTGATGGGATCACAAACCTGCAAAAGTATTGGAAAATGAGCATGCAAAGATACTTCTGAATCCAGACTGACAAAGTTCTGGAACACAACACAACACACATCACAGTTGTGGAAAAGAAAAAGGTTTGGATCATTGATGTTGCCATCCCAGGTGACAGTCGCATTGATGAAAAACAACAGGAAAAACTCAGCCGCTATCAGGACCTCAAGATTGAACTTCAAAGACTCTGGCAGAAACCAGTGCAGGTGGTCCCGGTGGTGATGGGCACACTGGGTGCCGTGCCAAAAGATCTCAGCCCGCATTTGGAAACAACAGACATTGACAAAATTACGATCTGCCAACTGCAAAAGGCCACCCTACTGGGATCTGCGCGCATCATCCGAAAATACATCACACAGTCCTAGACACTTGGGAAGCGTTCGACTTGTGATTTTGTGATACAAAATCCAGCGTATCTGTCTTGTTTGCTGTGCCATAATAAAATAATAATAATAATAATAATAATAATAATAATAATAATAATAATAATAATAATAAATCACATCCGAAAATACATCACACAGTCCTAGACACTTGGGAAGTGTTCGACTTGTGATTTTGTGATACGAAATCCAGCGTATCTATCTTGTTTGCTGTGTCATACAACAACAACAACAACAACAACAACAACAACAACAACAACAACAATGATACTTTATTTCTCTATCCTGCCTCCATCTTGCCAAAGGGACTCAGGGCGGCTAACACGGGGCAAAGTCCAAAGACAAAACATAGAGAAGATTAAAAGCATATATAAACAACATCAACAAACAGATAAAATAAAACAAATTAAAGACACCATAATACAGTATAACATAACCATAATAAAATAGAATGGTAAAATAACATAAGGCAACACCTAGCACAGTTATACCTAGCACATTTCAAAGTGCTGGCTTTAGCCTATAAAGCCCTAAATTGTTCTGGCCCAGCTTACCTGTTCGAATGTATCTCCCTTTATGAACCTTCTCAGAAATCAAGATCTTTATGGGAGGCCCTGCTCTCGGTCCCACCTCCTTCACAGGTGTGGTTGGTGGGGATGAGAGACAGGGCCTTTTCCGTGGTGGCCCCTCGGCTGTGGAACTCCATCCCCAGTGATATTTGACCAGCCTCATGCATTTTAGCCTTCATAAAGAAAGCTAAAACATGACTATGGGACCAAGCTTTTGGAGAATAACTGCAATGCAATAAATGAACGTAGAACCTGTGCAATGACCATTGGAATGGCCCTGGATTGCGACCTTGGATTATGTAATTTTAATAATTGACGTACAGTAGAGTCCCACTTATCCAACATCCGTTTATCCAACATTCTGGATTATCCAATGCAGTTTGCTTCCCGCCCCGATCCACAGCTGTTTCTATAGACAGCAAGGATTGAACTTTTATGTATTTAATTTCCTACAATGTTGCTACTGTAAATTCATTTTATGCAATCCTGTCTTTATTTGTAGTCAATTTGTTAGTAGCCAATGTTTTTGTAGTCAGTGTTTTCAATATACAGTAGAGTCTCACATATCCAAGCTAAACAGGTCGGCAGAAGCTTGGATAAGCGAATATTTTGGATAATAAGGAGGGATTAAGGAAAAGCCTATTAAACATCAAATTAGGTTATGATTTTACAAATTAAGCACCAAAACATCATGTTTAACAACAAATTTGACAGAAAAGGTAGTTCAATATGCAGTAATGTTGTGTTGTAATTACTGTATTTATGAATTTAGCACCAAAATATCATGATATATTGAAAACATTGACTACAAAAATGGCTTGGATTATCCAGAGGTTTGGATAAGCGAGGCTTGGATTAGTGAGACTCTACTGTATTTACAAATTTAGCACCAAAATATCACGATATGTTGAAAACATTGACTACAAAAATGGCTTGAATAATCCAGAAGCTTGGATAAGCGAGGCTTGGATAAGTGAGACTCTACTGTATCATGATGTTTTGGGGCTAAATTCATAAATACAGTAATTACTACATAACGTTGCCATGTTGTGGACTGCTTTTCCATTGATTTGTTGTAAAACATGATGTTTTGGTGCTTAATTTGTAAAATCATAATGTAATTTGACGTTTAATAGGCTTCTCCTTAATCCCTCCTTATCATCCGACATTTTCGTTTATCCAACGCTCTGCCAGCCCGTTTATGTTGGATAAGTGAGACTCTACTGTAATTGTTTTTAGATATTTTAATTCCCAGATTTTTTTAATGTATATGTTTACCGACTGTATGTTATTTTTAAGGCATTGAATTGTGAGACCGCTCGAGGTTGAGAAGGGTGAGATACAAAAATAGTAAATAAAATAAATAAATATAATAAATAAACAAGGAGATGTCTTGGAGATGAGATCCAAGTATAAGCATGAAATTCACTATAGAACAAATGCAGTTTGACCCCACGTTAAGCGTCCTGGCTCAATGTAGCCGCATGGCACTTGACTTACGATTGGATCATCTCTTCCCGTTGACAGGAAGACCTGTCAATTAATCTCATCATATCGCTATTCTTTTGCAACTTCTCCTTGTGAAGCCATTCCCTTCCTCTGCAGTCCCAGTTTGGCGAAGAAAAGGAAGGCCTTATAAGAAGTGTGCAATTGTGGAAAGACAGGGGAAAAATTTGGGTCTCCAATCCAATGTGATGGTTAGAGAACACTGGTAGGACTTGATGCAGTCCAGAGGAGCAATCACTCAAATTTGCACCAACAATTTTTCACCAACAAAGTGCCAGCAGTACCCCTGTTGTGCCCAAGTTAGAAAGATACCATCGTGACAACAGTATGTTACCATTTCCTTAAATAAAGCAATTGAGATGACATAAAAGGCTGGTGCATTAAGACCTGAAAAGGAACCTTCCAAATCTCAGGGGAAGATCTTGCATTGCTGCTCACACAAAAGATCTATGAGCCAGAACCTTTCCATTGCTTCCTTGCCGAGAACACGGAAATGCTGGACCACTCCAACAACCACCATGCCAGAGTACACAGAGAAGACGTTGAAATCCACGGGCACGTGGATGATTTCAACAAAAGGAGGAAAACCATGAAAATGGAGCACGAAACAATCAGGGTCAACTAACAGCTCCCAAAAAAAGGATTCCCCCAGGCAGGAATCAGCCAGGCCTTGAAGCGAGGGGTTTGACACCAGTTTGGCAACAATTTTGAAACACCTTTTAAAAGCTTTTATGATTCCTAGAATCCTCTGGCATTCATTGGGGGATTCTGGGAGCCACAGCCCAAAAAGTAACATTTCCATACTCTGGGTTGTTGTGCATTTTCCAGGCTGTCTGGCCATGTTCCAGAAGCATTCTCTCCTGACTTTTTGCCCACATCTACGGCAGGCATCCTCAGAGGTTGGGAGGTCTATTGAAAAAACTAAGCAAGGAAGGTTTATATATCTGTGGAAGGTCCAGGGTGGGAGAAAGAACTTTGTCTGTTGGAGACCAATGTGAATGTTGTAATTAATCACCTCAATTAGCATTAAATGGCCTTCCCAGCTTCACATCCTGGCCTGGGGAAATCCTTTGTTCAGAGTCGTTAGCTGCCCCTGATTGATTCATATCTGGAATTCCTCTGTTTTTAGAGTGTTGTTCTTTATTTACTGTTCTGAGTCATTAGCCATCCTTGGGGCTCCTCTGCCCTCAGAGTGTTGCTTCCCATCTACTGTTTTGATTTTTGAGTTTTTTAATACTGGGAGACAGATTTCGTTCATTTACATGGTTTCCTCCTTTCTGTTGAAATTGTCCACATGCTTGTGGATTTCAATGGCTTCTCTGTGTCATCTGATGTGGTGTCTGTCAAAGTGGTCCATCATTTCTGTTTGGTTCATCAAGGGCTCTGCTATGGCTGACTTCTCTGGTTGAGTTAGTTTGCCATGCCTTCCATGTCCCTTGGATCGTGTTTGGGCCATGCTGCTGCATTTCCATACTCTCCTGATTCCACCTAGAAGAGAAGGGGGAAGTGATGATCTCGAATGCCCTGAAACCACACATCGTTCCTTCCAATACTTTGCAATTGCATTTCTCATAAATATACAGGAGTGATTTTCAGTTTTGCTGGAAATCTAGTTCCTCAAAGTGGAAACTGGCGCAAGACCCCTCTCCATGAAGAAATCATGCGGATCAAAAGATTGTCTTCACCTCCAGCGACAGTTAAGTATGGCAGAGATGTATATATATATATATACTACATTTATATCCCTCCCTTCTCACCCCGAAGGGGACTCAGAGCGGCTTACAAATAATATTTATATACAGTGTATTATATCACTAGCACAGCACAACACTAGCATTACAGTAGAGTCTCACTTATCCAACACTCACTTACCCAACGTTCTGGATTATCCAACGCATTTTTGTAGTCAATGTTTTCAATGCATTGTGATATTTTGGTGCTAAATTCATAAATACAATAATTACTACATAGCATTAATGTGTAATGAACTACTTTTTCTGTCAAATTTGTTGTATAACATGATGTTTTGGTGCTTAATTTGTAAAATGATAACCTATTTTGATGTTTAATAGGCTTTTTCTTAATATCTCCTTGTTATCCAACATATTCGCTTATCCAACGTTCTGCCAGCCCGTTTATGTTGGATAAGTGAGACTCTACTGTATATACCAGCATACTGCACCACACCACTATACTGTAATGCTACTAGTAATATTACATGTAATAAATAATATATAATTCATATTATTATATTGTATTATTATTAGTATTATATTGCATGAAATTATAATATTATTATCAATATTACATGTATATACAATATATTATTTATTTATTTATTTACAGCATTTATATTCCGCCCTTCTCACCCCGAAGGGGACTCGGGGTGGATCACATTGTATACATAAAGGCAAACATTCAATGCCTTAACACAGAACAAAGACAGAGACGAACGCAGGCACGGGCTGGCCTTGAACTCATGACCTCTTGGTCAGAGTGATTTGTTGCAGCTGGCTGCTAACCAGCCTGCCAGTTATAATATTGTATATTATCTCCGGTGGTGAAGTGTGTTAAAGCACTGAGATGCTGAATTGCAGACACAGGTTCAAATCCCGGGAGCATAGTGAGCGCCCGCTGTTAACTCCAGCTCCTGCCAACCTAGCAGTTCGAAAACATGCCAATGTGAGTACATCAATAGGTACTGCTCCGGTGGGAAGGTAACAGCACTCCATGTAGTCATGCCCGTGGCCACATGATCTTGGAGGTGTCTACGGACAACACTGGCTCTTCAGCTTAGAAATGGAGATGAACACCAACTCCCAGAGTCAGACATGACTGGACTTAACGTCAGGGGAAAACCTTTACCTTAACCTTTTATATATTCAGATATACAGTAGAGTCTCGCTTATCCAACGTAAGCGGGCCGGCAGAACGTTGGATAAGTGAATATGTTGGATAATAAGGAGAGATTAAGGAAAAGCCTATTAAACATCAAATTAGGTTATGATTTTACAAATTAAGCACCAAAACATCATGTTAGACAACAAATTTGACAGAAAAAGTAGTTCAATACGCAGTAATGCTATGTAGTAATTACTATATTTATGAATTTAGCACCGAAATATCATGATATATTGAAAACATTGACTACAAAAATGCGTTAGATAATCCAGAACGTTGGATAAGTGAAACTCTACTGTATATATATTACAATACTGAGCTTTCCCCAGTGTCCCAGTTTCCCATCTTTTTAGTTTATCAAGGCCCTTTTGAATCTAGTCCCTTTCTTTCCATGTATGATCTTGCAATCTATGAAATGCTCCCCCCATATTCAAGAAAAGGAGATGGTTTTCTTACATCCCTTCCAAAGGATGAATGGATGGAGCCATATCATAGATTTCAGGTGGGCCTGCAAGGGATACCATCATGATTGGCTGCTGGAGGTATAAGTGGGATGGGTTTTGGCTTGGCATGACATTACAATCCTTCTCTATGTTCCTGCTTTGGAAACTTCTTCTAGAAAAGCAATGGAGCAGGGTGCCTTTCCAAGACCAGCCACTAGAGGGACGCCTTGCCCCACATTCTGTTCCATTGCCCCTCTCCCCTTCTTCTTTAGGAAAGTAACTTTCCTCATGAGAGGAGGTTGAAGTTTCTTCCTTACTATCAGCTAGGACAGTGATGGCCAACCTATGACATGTGTGTCAGCACTGACACGCCTAGCCATTTTTGCTGACACGCTGCCGCATGCAGATTGATTGGATGACTATATCTTTTGTGGCCAAATTTGGTGTGATTTGGTCCAGTGGTTTTATTGTTTACTCTATGGGAAATATGCACATTACATTTATATATATATAGATATAGATTATTATTATATCATTCTATTATTCTATTATTATTGTAGTATATTATATTATTACTATTATATTATTATTATATTATTCATTATTCATGACTACATTGAAACTAGAATAGAGAGAAATCAGCGTGGAAACTGCAAGAGGTACCATAGATTATTGTACATGGAAATAATGGTAGTAAATAGTTTTTGATTTATTAAATACAGTTATATATTACAACTAGCTGTGCCCGGCCACGCGTTGCTGTGGCTTAGTCTGGTGGTGTTGGTCAGTCTACATTAGGTTGTATTTATGCTGTGACCTTCTTTATACTCACATTAGTAGTAGTATTTGAAGTCTGTTACCTTCTTCAATTTTCGTGTTGATTGATAATTGCTTGAGATCCCTCTTGTCTTTGGTTTGTTGTTAATTGTAATGTCTGATTCTGCTGAGTGCGGTTTATATTTTTATTGTGGTACAATAGTCCTTTTTTTTTTTTTGCCTGTGTAGGTGTTTATTATTATTGTTGTTGTAGTGGTCATGAAAGTTGGATAAGTTAGATGCTACTGTATTGTTTTTTGGAGGCCCAGTGTAGCACTGACTGGCCTCTCAGCCTCAGTGCCTGGCTGGTTCTTGCCTGTGATGGTGTTGATTCTTATTGTTGTTATTATTGTTATTATTGTAATTGTTTTTTTGGAGGCCAAGTGTGAATGTAGGGATTGGGGAGGTGGATGAGTTGTGTTGTCAAATTTTGTATTTGTTATAGTCACAATGCGTTGTTGTAAGTATTGTGGGTCTGGATTGTGGTTTTGTGGTGTGGTTGTGTTGTTACAACTGAGAGGCAAGGCTTTTGTGTTGTGTTGTCAAGTTTTGTATTTCTGGGGCGTTTAGTTGTATGCCAAGTTTTGTATTTCTGGGGCATTTAGTTGTGTTGTTATAGTCACTATGCATTGTTGTGAGTTTTGTGCGTCCGGATTGTGATTTTGTGGTGTGGTTGTGTTGTTACAATCGGGAGGGAATGGTTTTGTGTTGTGTTGCCAAGTTTCGTATTTTTGGGGCGTTTAGTTGTGTTGTTATAGTCATGATGCGTTGTTGTGAGTTTTGTGGGTACGGATTGTGGTTTTGTGGTGTGGTTGTGTTGTTACAACCAGGAGAAAAGGCTTTTGTGTTGTGTTGTCAAGTTTTGTATTTCTGGGGCGTTTAGTTGTGTGCCAAGTTTCGTATTTCTGGGGCGTTTAGTTGTGTTGTTATAGTCACGATGCATTGTTGTGAGTTTTGTGGGTCCGGATTGTGGTTTTGTGGTGTGGTTGTGTTGTTACAACCGGGAGGCAAGGTTTTTGCGTTGTGTTGTCAAGTTTTATATTTCTGGGGCGTTTAGTTGTTTGCCAAGTTTTGTATTTCTGGGACGTTTAGTTATGTTGTTATAGTCACGATGCATTGTTGTGAGTTTTGTGGGTCCAGATTGTGGTTTTGTGGTGTGGCTGTGTTGTTACAACTGGGAGGCAAGGCTTTTGCGTTGTGTTATTAAGTTTTATATTTCTGGGGCGTTTAGTTGTGTGGCAAGTTTCGTATTTCTGGGGCGTTTAGTTGTGTTGTTATAGTCACGATGCGTTATTGTGAGTGTTATAGGTCTGGATTGTGGTTTTGTGGTGTGGTTGTGTTGTTACAACCTGGAGTGAAGGCTTTTGCGTTGTGTTGCCAAGTTTCGTATTTCTGGGGCGTTTAGTTGTGTTGTTATAGTCACGATGCGTTGTTGTGAGTTTTGTGGGTCTGGATTGTGGTTTTGTGGTGTGGTTGTGTTGTTGTAACCTGGAGGCAAGCCTTTTGCATTGTGTTGCCAAATTTCGTATTTCTGGGATGTTTAGTTTTGTTGTTATAGTCACTGCGCAAACAACTTTATCATTTTATATATATAGACTAGCTGTGCCCGGCCACGCGTTGCTGTGGCGAAGAATGGTGGTCTGGGAAATAAAGTATTGAGGAATTGGTGGTAGTTAAGGTCAAGGGTAAAGGTTTTCCCCTGACATTAAGTCCAGTCATGTCTGACTCTGGAGGTTGGTGCTCATCTCCATTTCTAAGCCGAAGAGCCGGCGTTGTCTGTAGACTCCTCCAAGGTCATGTGGGATGACTGCATGGAGCGGCGTTACCTTCCCGCTGGAGCAGTACCTATTGACGCACTCACATTTACATGTTTTTGAACTTCTGGGTTGGCAGAAGCTGGGGCTAACAGTGGGGGCTCTCTCCGCTCCCCCAATTCAAACCTGCGGCCTTTCGGTCCAGAAGTTCAGCAGCTCAGCGCTTTAACATGCTGTGCCATCGGGGGATATTATTTCCTAAAGGTTGTGAATATACAATATTTCTGATTGTTTTGGTTTTTTTGTCTGTTGGAGGCAAGTATGAATGCTGCAATTAGGAAAAATGATTAGGATGTAATGGCCTTGCAGATTTAAAGCCTGGCTGTTTCCTCCCTGAGTAATTTTTTTGTTGGGAGGTGTTAGCTGGCCCTGATTGTTTCCTGTCTGGAATTACCTTGTTTTTAGAGTGGTGTTGTTTGCAATATTTTATGTGCTTCTACTGTCTGTGGCCCTGAGAAAACAGAGGATTGGCCAGACTTTGATGATGAGAATCCTTTGTTGGGAAGTGTTAGCTGGCCCTGATTGTTTTCTGTGTGGAATTCCCCTATTTTCAGAGTGTTGTTCTTTATTTAGTGTTCTGATTTTAGAGATTATATTGTTCTGTTTTATTATACCACATTAATTTTTATATATTCTGATTTTAGTGTTTTTGAATACTTGGAGCGAGATTGTATTCATTTTCACGGTTGACCGCAACACAATAATAATAATAATAGTAATAGTAATGATAGTAATGATAGTAATAATAATGACTTTGGTAATACACAGTGCTTCACTGCCTTCTCAGCTTCCTTTCTGGAAGAATCCTTTCTTGGGAGGTGTTAGCTGTCCCTGATTGTTTCCTTTGTGAAATTTCCAATTTCCTTGCTTTATTTACTTTCTTTATTTCTTTATTTATTGTCCTGGTTTTAGAGATTATATTGTTCAGCATTATTCTATCCCAGAAATTATTTCATATCAAAGTAGAATCTCACTTATCCAACATTCGCTTATACAATGTTCTGGATTATCCAACACAGTCTGCCTTTTCATAATCAATGTTTTTGTAGTCAGTGTTTTAAATTCATTGTGATATTTAACTGGTAAATTTGTAAATACAGTACAGTAGAATCTCACTTATCCAACATAAGCGGGCTGGCAGAATGTTGGATAAGCGAATATGTTGGATAATAAGGAGGCGTTAAGGAAAAGCCTATTAAATATAAAATTAGGTTATGATTTTACAAATGAAACACCAAAACATCATGTTAGACAACAAATTTGGCAGAAAAAGTAGTTCAATACGCAATAATGCTATGTAGTAATTACTGTATTTACAAATTTAGCACCAAAATATCACGATATATTGAAAACATTGACTACAAAAATGCGTTGGATAATCCAGAATGTTGGATAAGCGAATGTTGGATAAGTGAGACTCTACTGTAAATACTACATAGCATTACTGCGCATGGAACTACCTTTTCTGTCAAATTTGTTGTATAATATGATGTTTTGGTGCTTAATTTGTATAATGATTACCTAATTTGATGTTTAATTGGCTTTTCCTGAATCCCTTCTTATTATCCAATATATTTACTTATCCTGCCGGCCTGTTTATGTTGGATAACTGAGAGTCTACTGTATATTGATAATCTTATATTATCTGCTTAGAACTGGATTATATGAGGCTCCTTCTTCGCAGCTGTATAAAATGCACACTGAAGTGGATTATATGGTAGTGTGGAGTCAAGATAATCCAGTGCAAAGCAGATAATGTAAGATTTAAAATGGGTTATATAGCTGTGTGGAAGGCCCTTGAGTCTACACTGCCATATAATCCAGTGCAAATTAGATAATCTATGGAAGAAGCCTAAGTGAGGCCTAAATTTGCCTGTCCCCTAACTGAAATCTGGCTGTCCCTTGGTTGCTAGGCAACCAAGTGGGCAGAGATTAGCCCTCTAAACTGGCAGCAATTGGATAAAAACAATTATTGCTCTCCCTCTAATTATAATAGTTTTTATTAGATTTTGAAAACAACAATAAAATGGATTAGGAAAGTGTGGGGGGGGAAAAGAATAGGGGGTAGGGAGGGGGGTGGTAGAAGGTTAGGGGAAGGGTAGACGGGGACGTAAAGGGAAAGGTACATTAGGGTGCAAGGGGGGGGGGGTTGACTTCCAGCTGACTTCAAACATTATTCTTCTTATACCACATCATATTCATTTTCTTGACTTCAAGTAATCCTCGAAGCACGACCAGTCTGTTGCCTTTGTTAACTTCCCATTGCTTCTTCTGATCACCAAAGTTAAGTAGTCCATATCCTTTATGTCCAACACTTTGTGTATCCAAGAATCTTTAGAAGGGGCTTTATCGGATTTCCATTCTTTTGCTAGCACCATTCTGGCTGCCGTAATAAAAAAGGTAAACAATTTGTCTGTGTTATTATTGATTTTGGTCTGAGGGTCATAAAGCCCTAACAGGAGAAGCTCTGCCTTAAATTCAAAATTAGTTTTTAAAATTATATTACATTCCCCTAAAATGTTCGCCCAGAATTTTTGTATTTTTCTGCAGCTCCACCACATATGGTGGTAGGAGCCTGTTTGATCTTTACATCTCCAACACTTATTACTGACGTTCCTATACATAAAGCCTAATTTTTTTGGGGTCAAATACCACTTGTGAATAACTTTTAACCAATTTTCTTTCATGTCTGTTGAATAAGTAAATTTCATTTTCCTTCTCCAAATCGATTCCCATTCATGCTGGTATATTGGTCTGCCTATGTTTTGAGCCCACTGGATCATAGAGCTGGTTATTTCTTCTGTTTCAGTGGCCCACGTTAATAATTTCTTATATAGTATTGAGATATTCTTCTTGTCTATTTGAAGAAACTTGTCCCAAAAGTTCGGGTCTGTATCAAAACCTGTCGTTCTATCTACTTTAAATGCCTCTTTGATTTGCAAAAATTGGTACCACGAGACATTTTTATATGTAGATTGGATCTCTGTTAAATCCCTCAATTGGGGGTTGTCTTTGGCATTTGGTATAATACTTAAGATTTCTTTATAGGTGGGCCAGTTGGTCCATCCCAAAAGTCTTCTATGATGTGCTTCTACTGGAGAGAGCCAGAGAGGTGTTTTTGTGTGGAAGCGGTTTTTGTATTTATCCCAGGTTCTAAATAGTGTAGATCTTATAAAATGATTCCCAAATTTTTTTTCAACTTTTATTTTATCGTACCATAGATAACTGTGCCATCCCCTTCTCAGGTCATGTCCTTCCAGAGTCAGAATTTTAATTTTCTCTAATTTGATCCAATCTTTTACCCAATGAAGCGCACAGGCTTCATGGTATAATTTTAAATCTGGAAGGCCAAAACCCCCTTGCGAATTAGGTAATATCATAGTCGAATATTTTATCCTCGGCCTCTTTTTCCCCCATATGAATTTTGTTATCTCCTTTTGCCAGCCCTTAAAAATTGTTGCCTTCCTAATAATCGGGATATTTTGGAACAGATATATTAATTTGGGGAGGATACTCATTTTTATAATCGCTATTCTGCCCATCAACGAGAGTTTTTTTAGATTTCCCCATTTCCCTAAGTCTTGCATGATTTCCTTCCATTTTGTTATATAATTTAAATGCAATAATTGATTATTCTTTGCGGAGAGCCAAATTCCCAGATATTTGATCTTTGACGGCGTTTCAAGACCTGAAATGGCTCTTAGCACATCTTGATTTTCTTTTGAAATGTTTTTCGTAAGAATCACCGTTTTATTTTTGTTTATTCTGAAACCCGCCACTGCCCCAAACTCCTCAATTTTCCTGAGCCAATTTTTAATATTTTGTCTCGGACTATCTACAATACATATTAGGTCATCCGCGAAAGCTCGATATTTGTAATTCTGCCTGTCGATCCTAATCCCTTGGAGATTGTCATCTTTTTTAATTGCTTTTAGCAAAATTTCCAGAGCCATGATGAAAATTAAGGGTGACAGGGGGCAACCCTGTCTAGTACCCTTGCTAATTGTAATTCTCCCCGTCTCTTGCCCATTAATTTGGATTTTAGCCCATTGATCATTATAAATGCTTTCAATTCCATTTTGAAAATAATATCCCATATCTAATTCCCGAATTACCAATTTAAAAAAATCCCAATTAAGATTGTCGAAGGCCTTCTCCGCGTCCAATGAGAGAAGGCCCACCTCTTTCTGGCTGTTTTGTTCGTAATATTCAATTGAATCGATAATGACCCTAACATTGTCCTTTATATTCCTACAGGGAAGAAAGCCAGTTTGTTCTTCTCCTATCCATCCTTCTAAGAAGTCTTTTAATCTATTGGCCATGATTTTCGCAAAAATTTTGTAATCATTGTTCAATAAAGAGATGGGTCTGAAATTTTTCACCTCCGTTTGATCTGATCCTTCTTTTGGGATCATTATAATTGTTGCTTCCTTCCAAGAGTCAGGGATAATCTTGTTATGGAGGGCTTGGTTCATTATTATTTTCAACGAATGGATCACTTCCTCTTGTTGTAACTTGTAAAATTCTGATATAAAGCCGTCTGGCCCTGGAGCTTTGTTGTTAACCAATTTCTTAATAACCTCAATTATTTCCGTCTCCGAGATGTCTCTGTTCAAATATAATCTTTGTTCGTCTGTGATTTTGTCTAATTTTTGGTTCCCTAGATATTCCGTTATGTTCCCTACTTCTATTGAGTCTTTGGTATATAATTTCCCATAGAAAATTTTGAACTCTTCTCTAATTTGTTCATCTGACAGGATAACCCTATCATGTGCTTTAATTTTAGTGATCTGCTGGCTATATTTCTTTTTCCTCACTAATCTTGCTAACCACTTCCCCGGTTTGTTTGCGTTCTCAAAATTGTTTTGTTTAATCCATCTCATCTGCCTAGCCAGCTTATCCAACTCCCAGCTTTTTTTCTGTCTCACTAGCAACTCTAAGCCTCTTTTAGTTTTTAGATTTTTAGGGTTGGCTTTTAGTTCTTTTTCTTTTGTCTCTATATCTTTAATTAGCTTATTCCAGAGTGCTTCCTTCTGTTTCCTCTTTTCTGCTTTTAGTTTTATCAAAAAACCTCTTGCCACCGCTTTATAAGCATCCCAAACTATTTGTGGTTTCATCCCAGCGGTATTGTTAAGTTTAAAGTATTCCTTGGTCATGGCCTTAATTTTGATAATATCCTCTTCTTGCTTTATGAGGTTTCCATCTAGTCTCCACTTCCTAGTCGTATATCTCCTATTAATTTCTAAGATTAGAGGGCAGTGGTCAGATAAGTCTCTGGCGAGAATTTGGATCTTATTTATCTTTACTAAGATTGATCTAGAACACCAGATCATGTCTATTCTAGACCACGCCTGGTGTCTATTAGAATAAAACGTGTAATCTTTTACATCACGATTGTATTCTCTCCACGCGTCTACCAGATCATACTCCTCCATCAGCGCCAGAAAGTTTTTTGGTAGGGAACTAGCTGCTTTGGTGTTCTTTGTCTTAAAAGTTTTATCCATCATCTTGTCCACCACCCCATTAAAGTCACCAAATAATATTAGGTGATCAAACTCCGTTTTGTTAATGTTGTCTTTTAGACCTTTGATGAATTTGAATTTCGGCCCATTGGGGGCATAAATATTAACAACTAGGGTTTTTTCCCCCTCTGTATCTAACCTGGCTGCAATTACCCTGCCCTCTTTATCTTTGAACTGTTCTTCTGCTTTAATATTACAGTCTATATATAACGCTACCCCTCTTTTTTTCTGTACATCCGCTGATACAAAGACCTTCCCCAACTGAGTATTTTCCAAATATTTTGTATGATTTTGGTCAATATGCGTCTCCTGCAGGGCTATGACACTATATTTCCCTTTCCTTAATTTATTAAATAAACTTTTCCGTTTACTAGGTGAGTTCAGCCCGTTCACATTACTGGAATAACAAGAAAGACTAACTTTATTCATCATTGGGGTTGTCTGCGACGTCTTCCAGGGCCCTTCCAACCTCCAAGTCTTCATTGTCTTGATCCGTAGCCATTTCCAGCTGGGCTATTACTGATTCCTCGCTTCTCGGAGAAAAGAATCTTCTTTTCTTTGATGAGGTGGGGTATTTCCCCGACTCTATTTGTGGGGTTTGTTTACCAGGGATCATGTCTCCCTTCAGAGTTTTATAAAATTCCTTCGCCTCTTCTTCTGTAGATATCCATATCTTTTCCTCTTTGTATGTTGCCATCAAACCCTCAAATTTATCCCATCTGTATCTTATTTGCATCGACTTTAACACATCCGTCAGGAAGTAATATTTTTTCCTTCTATTCATAATAGATTTTGGGATTTCTTTCAAAACCACTAATCTCCTGTCCTTATATGTCACTGGGTTAGTGACGCTTCTCCTCAGGACTTCGTCCCTTGTACTTTTCTTTAAGAAGTGTACTACCACATCTTTAATTGCTCTATTTTTTTTTGTATGATTAGTTTGGATTCTGTAGACCCGGTCTATTTGTCCACATGCTTCCTGTTCAGTGCAGTTCAGCAGCTTTGCCGTTAGCTGGGTTATCACCCACCCAGTATTTTCATTCACCTCCTCCTGGACGTTCCTGTATTTCAGTTGGTATTCAAGCTCCCGAAACTCCATTTTTTCTTGAATTTTCTCTAACTTCTTATTTTTCTCCTCTAGATTGTCAATTTTGTTTTGTAATTTTGTTTGAATTTTGTCAATTTTCCTATTTTCCAATCTCAAATCATTTATATCATTTGAATTTTTCAAGGATACTTTTTTCATTGATCCAATCTCCTCTCTCAGTTCTCTTTTCATTTCAGACATTTCCTCCTGAAGTGTCCTGTTTTGCTGTTCTTGTTTCCTGGCCATAGCTTGTACTTCTCTTTGAAGTAAGTCCTGCTTTTCAGAAATTTTCTGTACCTCCCGTAGAATATCCTTCATATATCCTTCGTCCGGTAAAGATCCTCTACGAGTGTTCGGGATGATTTTCATATCCTTGACTTCTTTCTCCGATTTCCATTTTGACATCGCCATCTTATCAGTTTGTCAACGAAGTCAGCGAAGTCCAGTGAGCAGTCAAGATCTCCTGTCTGAGTTGGTGTGTTGGCTGTGGTTGTTAATTTTAGTCTTAGCTACTGATCTGCCTAAGTATATTAATTGTGGCGGGTGGGTTTGAGTGAGCCTCAACCTTATATCTCCTTCAATCCCCCCACCAGCCCCTCGGTTCCCTTTGGGAGATGCTGGGGGTTAGAGAGGTGTCGACTGGCGTTTTATTTTCTTTCTGGGTTTGATATGAAATTAATATTTCCTGTGGTCCTTTGGACACAATGTAAAAAGAGTCTTGAGTCCGGACACTGCGTAACCTTCTCTGTCCCCGGCTCCTATGGGTTGCAGCAGAAGGTCATTCATACAAATCCTTAGCAATTGATACCCGGGCTTTCCAGTGATTCCCATGAGATTAGCTCCAATTAAGTTCATTTAGTACATTGCACACATCCCGTCGAATCACCGCCTTTGAGTTCATTTAATTTAATTCAGTTAATACCCTAGCCTGCCTTGGCCTAATACCGCCGAGGTGGGGCTCTTCGTGTTCAATTCAAATTAACAATACTCTAGGGGTTACGCTTTACCTTCTCCGCAACCGTCTAGTTTGTTTGTTTCCTTACCCCTTGCTTGGTGTTGCCGCCCGCGGTGTTCTCTTAGGCTGATACGATGTTCTATTAGGAAAACAGCACTCTTTCCTTTCCTTTCGCTGGCTCCTCCTTAGACTGTCCTCCGGCAGTTGCTGCCGGGCTGTGTGTTACTGAATTACTTCCCTCCACAAGCAGCGCCCTTCCCTGGCGTTCCCAGCGCGAACCTTTCTCCCTCTTCCGGTCTCTGTTAGCTCCGCCTGCCGGGGCTCCTCCTTCACAGATTGTTTACAAGAAGCGGCTCGTAGACATAACAATCCCCACCAGCATGGCGGCCAAGGTCAGCAAATCACAATCCTTATTATACTCTCTTCTTATTTGTATGTTGGGTATCGTTATTCAGCTTAATCCTTACTCCGCTTCTTCCGTGTGACCTGCGTCTTTGCCGCACCTTCTAGGTGTCGCTAGCGGAGGTTTATCTTAAACTACAAGTACTTAGACTACTTGGTCCTCTACTGGCATGGGAGAGAAGCAATCTCGATCCCGGATTACTATTCCAGCGGGGGGTGGTCACCTACCTCCCTCTTCTTGATTCTGTCCGTCTTGGCTGGTGCGAGTGGCTGGCAGTAGATGCGAGTCTAGCTCGCTTCCCGCGGGGCGATCCGCCGGCCGCCGCTTTCGGACCCACTCGATCCTCGCCCTTGAGGGGCGAAGCTCTTTGGGGCCTTCGAAAGTCAAGCGGTGTTGGCGTCTCCCCCCAACTCGATCAGTGGGGGTGAGAGGGAGCTGACACTCTACCAGATCCTCCCCTCGCGGTTGGATCGCCAAGAGCCCTTAGCGAACCCGACCTGTCGCCATGCTCGCGCCACCGGAAGTTCTCCCTCTAATTAGGACTTTATTTTTCTTTTCTTTTTGTTGTATCAACCCTGAGGCATGGGTGATGGGTTGTGTTGTCAAATTTCGAGGTTGGGGGGCCTGTAGTTTTGTTGTTTTGTCCACTGCCCTGATGCCATCACTCTTTTATATATATAGATTACAGTAGAGTCTCACTTATCCAACGTTCTGGATTATCCAACGCATTTTTGTAGTCAATCTTTTCAATACATCGTGATATTTTGGTGCTAAATTCATAAACACAGTAATTGCTACATTGCATTACTGCATATTGAACTACTTTTTCTGTCAAATTTGTTGTTAAACATGATGTTTGGGTGCTTAATTTGTAAAATCATAACCTAATTTGATGTGTAATAGGCTTTTCCTTAATCCCTCCTTATTATCCAACATATTCACTTATCCAATGTTCTGCCGGCCCGTTTATGTTGGATAAGTGAAACTCTACTTTATACATGTTTGTTATTTAAACTATACATATTGCGAAATTATGGGGTTTTTTTTCTTGAAGTGAAACACCACCCAAGTCATGCTAGGTTTTTAAGGTGAATTTTGACACACTAAGCGCAAAAGGTTGCCCATCATTGAGCTAGGAGATCCTGTTTCCCACCTCTGAGGATGGATCTACATTGCATAATTAATGCCATTCAGCACCACATTCAGTGCCCTGGCTCCATGCTATGGAGTCCTGGGAGTTGCAGTTTTGCAAGACCTTTGGCCTCCTTAGCCAAAGAGCAGCAAACTACAAATCCTGGGATTTTATAGCATTGAGCAATGGCAATTAAAGTAGATTCAGACCACATTCATCATACAGTGTAGAAGCACCTTGAGATGCCCCCCCCCAAAGTTTAGTCTATGTTTTTTTCTTTTTCTGTGTGTCAGGAGCTACTTGAGAAACTGCAAGTCGCTTCTGGTGTGAGAGAATTGGCCGTCTGCAAGGACGTTGCCCAGGGGACGCACTGATGTTTTTGATAATATATGGCTTGTTGAGTAAAGCATGTCATAATAACCTCTGCACATGCTTAGAGACATTGGCCCAGATCCTACATAACTTATCTTCATACCTTTCAGAGTTCCATTATGTCACATTATTCATACAGTGAATGTCACTATTTCTCAATGTTTCAGGGGGGAAAGGATAATGTACACAACATATTATTAGAGAACACAGAAATGCTGGACCACTCTACCAACCACCATGTCAGGCTTGTTAATGTGGTATTTGTGTATTGGTAGTGTTTAAATGAAATTTGTGTCTTGCCTGTATTGCATACTGATTGCATCATCCAGAGTGTAACATAGTCTGGAAAGAGTTAATTACTAAGAAGCTGTGATGACCTTGATGTGTGGCTGGAACCAGCGAGTGTCCAGACACAAGTGTGTGTGCATTGCTGATTGCATCAGCTGAGTTCAGTTCAGTTTTGAGTTGAGTGCTGTCTGCCTGGAGTGAGAGTCAAGTCCTGTGTTTTTCCATTGTCTGCAAGCTTGTTTGTCTTGATTATTGTTGAAGTCAGTAAAACTTTGTATATAGTTTTACCATCGTCTCAGTTGTCACTTCGTTCTGTGTTCCACTGATTCCATCCAACTGCTGCTGCGCTGCAAATTACTCTGACATTTGGTTATGGGCCCATATCCCAGATCCCAGTTCCTAGACTGGACCTGATACTAGAGTTTGGAGTGGAGAGAAAGTTGGAGCTGCGAGTGTGACCAGAGACGAGACCCCTGTTTTGGTGAGCCTGCTTGAGTGTGAATTTGGTGTGTCTTCGGTGGAAGATAGATTCTTGGAGAAGCAGAGCTGCAAGCGGGCCGTGCAGGAGCCTGATTGAAAAGGCTACACAAAGAAACCACTGAAATCCACAAGAAGCATGTGGACCACTTCAACAGAAAGGAGGAAACCATGAACATGAACACAATCTGGCTACCAGTATTAAAACAACTCTAAAATCAGGACAGCAAATAAATAACAGCTTTCAGAAAACAGGGGAATGCCAGACAGGAAACAATCAGGTTCACCTAACAACTCCCAACAAAGGATGCCCCCAGGCAGGAAGCAGCCAGGCTTTGAAGCTGCAAGGCCATTCAATGCTAATCAAGGTGGCCAACTGCAACATTAACACTTGCATCAAACAGACAAGAGTTCTTTCTCCCAACCTGGACATTATTCCAGATATATAAACCCCACATGCCTAGTTTCCAACAGACCTCACAACCTTTGAGGATGCCTCTCTTAGATGTGGGTGAAACGTCAGGAGAGAATGCTTCTGGAATGTGGCCATAAAGCCTGGAAAACTCACAGCAACTGAATGTATACATATTTGGAGGTTTGATGTTGGTGAATCTGATCATGTGTGAACTTGATTCATATGTGCCCTCTAAGGCACCTTCTACACAGCCGTATTAAATCCAAATAATCTGCTTTGGATTATCTGTCCATGTAGACTAAAATAATCCAGTTGAAAGCAAATAATGTGGATTTTCTGCTTCGATAATCTGGATTATATGGCAGCGTAGAAGGGGCCTAAGTCTTCTAGAGGGCCTACAAGATTCCCAGAGAGGAACCTTTCCAGAAAAATCATTCAAAATGAATCTATGGTGAACTTCCACTGGTTTAAGGAAGCAATCCTTTGGACAAGCATTTACAAGGAAGACGTCTTTATCTTGGCAGTGAAAGTTGCTGTTCGTTTGCTTTAGCGGAAATGTGATTACTTTGTTCATTTCTCTTAATTACCCCGTTTGCAAGTTCAGATCGATGAGGCTTAACTCCAGCTCTTTATTTTAAGCCTTCTTGCACTTTCTGTCCTGCAAAGACAACATCCTTTCTTGGAGGAAAACCCATGTGCAAGGACTGCAAACTATGCCTTTCCTCCCCTTTACATTGGTTTTAGACCTTTGATACACTCTTCTAGAGCCTTTCTATACTTACAGAATCACAACAGGATGAATAGAATTACAGCAGGATGATTCTGCTTTAGTTCCCAAACTTGTGTAACACCCCTAAGCAGCGCAAACACTGGGAACCAACACAAAGGCCAATAAACAATCTAATATCTTTATTAAAGCAATAAAAGTTTCAAACAAAAACAAGCAGGATAGGTAGTCAAACAGTTGACCTTTAAGAAAATATCAGAATTAGTCCAAAGAATGAAAGTTTTATGTCCAATATTAGAGTCTAAAGTCCAAAATCCAATAACCGAAACACACTCAAACTTATTGGAAGTTTGAGTGGGGAAAGGAGCAAGTTCCTCAGGAAAGTACTTGAAATATTAGTCCAGAACAAAGTTTCAAGGCAAGGCAAGGCTGTTCATGGTGGATCTGAAACGCAGTCCAAACTTGGCAAGGGACGAGGCGCTACGCCCGGTCTACTCGAGAGTAAGCATGCCAACGGGCCGCTTAGAAGCTCAGGAACAAGAGACGATGTATTCTTCCTTAGAAGTCCAGTTGACACTGCAACAGAGATTCTCTGCGCAGAACTTTTATTGAAGTCCAAAAGCTTCCCCCAAGCAGGTGCGTGACTCCCCAAATGTTCCCAAGAGAACGAACCGCTAACAACGAGGCGCCAGATGCCTGCCTCCTCAATTCTTCCCAGGAGAACAATCTCCTCGCTACGCTAATCTCACACTTCTCCTTAGACTTTGTCTTCGAGAGCGATCTGTTTGGAAAGTAGCCCTTCTATCAAATTCTAAACTCTCCGGAGATCCGGGATGAGCCGGCAACATTTCAAGGGCATTCCTAATTGGCTCTGGCTCGGCAATGTCAACAGGAGACATCTGGAAAGGAATGGAATCTTGCTGCGGTGGGAAAAAGCCCAAATCCTCTTCATTTTGATCCGCAATGGCTGCTGGATCAGGGGCCAAAGGTACCTGAGACATCACAACTTGCATCAATTCGACACGGGAGTGTTTGTGGTTTGGCTAGGCACCAGAGCTCTTTAGTTAAGCCTAGATGGTTGTTGGGTGCCTTTAAATTCTTCCCAACTTATGGCAACACTATGAGAGAGTTTTTCCCTAAAGAGGATGGACCTTTGCTCCCCTCTGAGGCTGAGAGAGTGTGACTTGGCCCCAACCTTATTTTCCATCTCCCTCACTATTTATTTATTTATTTCGTGTCAAAAGCATTGCATAATAAATAAGTTTAAAAGTGATGAAAAAAAGGAATCACAAGCATCTTAACAATTTTAAACCCAAAGCGGGCAACAGCGACTACATTGTCCGTAGCTTTATTTATTTATTTATTTATTTACAGCATTTATATTCTGAAGGGGACTCAGGGCGGATCACATTACACATATAGGCAAACATTCAATGCCTTTTTAACATAGAACAAAGACAAGACAAACATGGCTCCGAGTGGGCCTCGAACTCATGACCTCCTGGTCAGAGTGATTCATTGCAGTGATTAATTGCAGCTGCTTTCCAGCCTGCGCCACAGCCCGAGCCTGTGGCGAGCTTTAAACAACTCCTCCTCAGTGCATGAGGCAGGGCATTGTGGGCAAGCATACATATGTGGAGTTGTGTGTTCTGCTCCACAGTCACACAAGGTGGAGGATTCCTCCAGGTCATGCCACCTTGCCGTATTGTTAATGTGGGATTTGTGTATTGATAGTGTTTAAATGCAATTTGTGCCATGCTTGTATCGCAACTGATTGCATCATCCAGAATGTACCATAATGTAGAAAGAGTTAATTGTCAAGAAGCTATGATGACCTTGATGTGTGGCTGGAACTAGGGAGTATCCAGACACAAGTGTTTGTGCATAACCATTGCATCAATTCAGTTCAGTTCAGTTGAGTTCTGTCTGCTTAGAGTTCGAGTCAAGTTCTGTTGGAGAACAGAACAGTCCTATGTTCGTCTGTTGTCTGCAAGTCTGTTTGTGTTGATTACTGCTGCATACAGAAAAACTTTGTAAATAGTTTTACCAACGTCTCTGAGTGTCTCTTCGTTCTGCGCTCCACTGCTTCCATCCTACTACTGCTGCACTGCAAATACTCTGACAAGGTTGTCTTTTGATCTGCCGACTCCGCTTCTGAGTCTGTTCAGGGACTTCCAAGTTGCCCATTCTTGGTTTGCCCCTGGAGGAAGGAAGACCCTCATGGGGGTCCATCCAGTTGGAATTGCCTGGTTTAGCTGCCCAGAGGGACACCCTTGCTGTTGCTGGGGGAACATCAAGAGGAGTGGTGGTTCTCATGAAGCTTTTCCTTGATTTGCATCTACTGGGAGGAGGCTGATAGTCATGCAGTGGGTGGCTTTCACAGTGTTCAACCTTCTTTCTCTCACCGTTAGCAGCAACTTCCCATCGCACATCCGGGGGGGGGGGGGGGGCAATGCCAGCTAACTTGTAGAGTTTATCAACAGGTGTAGGTTTAAGGCATCCTGTGATGATTCTGCATGTTTCGTTCAGTGCTGTGTCCACCTGCTTCGCATGGGCAGACTTGTGCCAGACAGGATAGGCATACTCTGCAGTTGAGAAAGACAAGGCCAGGGCTGATGTTCTTACTACTTGTGGGTCTGCACCCCATGTGCTGCCAGTCAGTTTCCGCAGGATGTTATTGCGTGCAGCTACTTTGTGCTTGGTGTGCATGCAGTGTTTCCTATATGTTAGTGTTCGGTCTAAGGTGACACCAAGATATTTTAGGATGGAAACAGTGTTCAAGCTCTTGGCCGTCCCAAATAATTTCAATTTCCTGTTGGCTTCACCGTCATGTAGGTGGAAAGTGCACACTTGTGTTTTGACAGGGTTACATTTCAGGTTTGTAGTAGTAGCTGGAGAGATCTTTCAAGAGGATACTTCATCTTGTTGATGGGATGCTCCCCACTGGAGTAGAAATCACCTATCGGACAGATGGCAAGCTATTTAAGCTCATCAGGTTGAATGCCAAAACCAAGGTCACCACAACATTTGTTATAGAATTCCACTATGCCGATGATACTGCTGTCTGTGCCCATTCAGAAGAAGACCTACAAGCCACTCTAAACACCTTCGCGGAAGCATACAAGGAGCTTGGCCTCTCATTGAACATTGAGAAAACCAAAGTGCTCTTTCAGAATTCACCATCCTCTGCAATGCCAGAAATACAGCTTAATGGTGTAACATTAGAAAACGTTGACCATTTCCGCTCCCTTGGCAGCCACCTCTCCACAAAAGTCAACATCGACACTGAAATACAACACCTCCTGAGCTCTGCGAGTGCAGCATTTCTCCGAATGAAGCAGAGAGTGTTTGAGGATCGGGACATCCGTAGAGAGACCAAGGTGCTTGTTTATAAAGCCATTCCCCTCCCAACCCTGCTCTACGCCTGCGAAATGTGTACGGTCTACAGACATCACTCTCAACTCCTGGAGTGTTTCCATCAGCGTTGCCTCAGAAAAATCCTGCAAATCTCTTGGGAAGACAGGTGGACAAATGCCAGTGTTCTGGAAGAAGCAAAGACCACCAGCATTGAAGCGATGCTCCTACGCCATCAACTCCGCTGGACTGAAGGCCACGTTGTCCGAATGCCCAAAGATCACCGTCTCCCAAAGCAGTTGCTCTACTCTGAACTCAAGCATGGAAAATGGAATGTTAGTGGACAGGAAAAGAGATTTAAAGATGGGCTCCAAGCTAATCTCAAAAACCATGGCATAGACCCTGAGAACTGGGAAGCCCTGGCCCTTGAGTGCTCTAACTGGAGGTCAGCTGTGACCAGCAATGCTGTGGAATTTTAAGAGGCATGAATGGAGAGCGAAAGGGGGAAATGTGTCAAGAGGAAGGTGCGTCAAGCCAACACTGGTAGGGACTGCCTTCCACATGGAAACACATGACCTCACTATAGAAGAACATGCAGTTCAATAGTAGGACACCACTGTCACCTACATACTCACCACCAAGACATTACACTTGGTGGGCCACCACACTTGGACAATGAGGGATTGCCTAAGTAAAAGTAAGCAACTCATCTAGGGTCACCCAGTAGCTTTCCATGGATGAATGCGGGATTGAAACCTTGGTGTCCAGTCATAGTCTAACAGCGTCCAAACTTCCCTAAATTGCAACCCAAAGATTCCCCACCCTGTTGCATTGAGGATGGAGAGGCGGTCCTGGTTGAGGCAGGCCACGTGGGAAGACCTACAGATCACTAGAGGTTGAAAAGAAGTATTTTTAATTCCAACTCTAGGATTCTATCAACGTCGTCATCATCATCATCATCATCATCATCATCATCATCGGGTCTCCTTCTCTGGTGGGGGGGGGGTGTTAAGCAGAGGCTGGCTGGTCATCTGTTGGGAGGGCTTTGGTGGTGTCTTCCTGCCTGCAGAATATGGTTGAACTGGATGGTCCTTGGGATCTTTTCCCATTCTAGGATTCTATCATCATCATCATCATCATCATCATCATCACCATCATCATCATCATTGGATTTTCTTCTCTGGGAGGTTTTAAGCAGAGGCTGGATGGCCATCTGTTGGGAGGGATTTGGTGGTGTCTTCCTGCCTGCAGAATATGGTTGAACTGGATGGTCCTGGGGATCTTTTCCCACTCTAGGATTCTATCATCATCATCATCATTATCATCATCATCATCATCATTGGATTTTCTTCTCTGGGAGGTTTTAAGCAGAGGCTGGATGGCCATCTGTTGGGAGGGCTTTGGTGTTGTCTTCCTGCCTGCAGAATATGGTTGAACTGGATGGTCCTTGGGATCTTTTCCCACTCTAGGATTCTATCATCATCATCATCATCATCATCATGGGGTCTCCTTCTCTGGGGGGTTTGCTTTGACATTGCTTAGACTTACCCATAGGCTGACCCATTTTTGAGGTCCCTTTTTTGACCAATATGCCTGGAATGCATGCAGTAATAAATAGCTAACCTTTGCAGGCAGCTGCTAGACAAGGCCATAAAAATGTTTTAATGGACAATTAGACACTGGCACAGAAGACCCGTATTAATGGAAGAGGCCCCGTCCGCCAGCAGTGCCCTGATATGGCCAAACTAAGGATGTAAATCTTCATTCTCAAAGGGAACAACAAATAACTCTGCAATTTTTGTCCTATCTGCAAGAAAATCTGCAAAATATCCTGAAAATTATCTACTGGTTGCCAATTAGTACAAAGGACAAGGAGTCGGTTATAGACCAGGCACGGGCAAACTTTGGGCCTCTCTCCAGCTGTTTTGGACTTCAACTCCCACCATTCCTAACCGCCTTAGGCCCTTTCCTTTCCCTCCTGAGCTGCTCAAGCTTTTCCCTGCCGCTTCTGGTTTTGCCTCATCCCTTGCCATCTCCGCGCCCTTCTCTTCCTTCCTGAATTCCTTTGTAGAACAGCCACTGTTGCTTGTTTGTCCAGCAGGTGTCGCTCTTTGTGAACCTAAGCATGGTTTTACCTGTCTCAGGTGTGACAGGTGTGTAATAGTAGGTATGTGGATACCTTAAGACACTCGCCAGTTCGATTGTTATGTTGTGTCTGCCAGAGTAATTCGCAGCGCAGCAGTAGTTGGATGGAGTCAGTGAAACACAGAACAAAGAGACACCCAGAGACGTTGGTAAAACTATATACAAGTTTTACTGTAAGCAGTAATAATCAAGACAAACAGACTTGCAGACAAACACAGGACTCTCACTCTAGGCAAACAGAACTCAACTCAACTCAGAACTGAACTGAACTGAACAGCACTAATGCAATCAGTAATGCATATACACACTTGTGTCTGGACACTCCCCAGCTCCAGCCACACATCAAGGTCATTACAGCTTCTTAGTAATTAACTCTTTCCAGACTATGTTACACTCTGGATGATGCAATCAGAATGCAATACAGGCAAGACACAAATTTCATTTAAACACTACCAATACACAAATCCCACATTAACAGTGTCCAAATTTCAAAGCAATTGGTGAAGTAGTTTGTGTTGCACCCCAAGGCAGCGTGAACACTGGAAACTAGACAGAGACCAATAATCATATAATATCTTTATTAAAGCAAATATAAATTCAGGAATGCATAAGCAGAAAGGATGAGTGGGAAATAGTCCTTTGTGAAAAGGTATGAGTAAGTCCAAAAATATGAAGGACAATGTCCAATATTATTGTCCAAAGTCCAAAAACCGAAACACACTCAAACTGTTGGGAAATTTGAGCAGGGAACAACAAGGAAGTGAGGCTGAATAACAAGGTCCCCAGTCACTAGGAGATCGTGGATATCAAAGCAGGAACAAGACGAAGCGAAGATCAAACTTGATTCAGGAACAAGGCAAGGAAGTGAATTTACTCCGGTTTAAATCGGGAGTTGTGGTTCGGCTTGGAACAGGAGGCTTGGCTTGGTGAAATAAGGGAACTGGAGTCAGTGAAGTGTTCTCAGGAAAACGCTATGTTGACACCGCAAATTGTCTGCAGTGCCAGGCACTTTTATGGAACGAAGATCAGATCCCAACAAAGGGAGACCAAACTCCCCAAAAGTTCCCAAGGGAATCTTCTTATCCACAATCCCCTCGAGATGCCAAGCGGTTACTCCTTCTAAGCCCTTGTTTTTCTGATCTCTGGCGATGCAGAAACTCCTTTCGATTGAAGGGCACGTTCTCTGGGGAACTCTGGACATCTGGTTCAGCCACGGGAGTAACATCTCCAGTCTGTCTCCCAATTAAGGAAGCATCTGAACTAGCAACAGCCGGCAGCTGTAACTGAAAGGAGCTGGGAGAACTGGGCAAAAGGTCAGAATAAGCTTCATCCTGGTCAAAGTTCATTTCTGGATCAGGTTCAGAAGCCAAAGGTGGCTGGGGTATGACAGGTTGGGAGATATGAAGTCCCTCAGAAACAGACATCACACTTTTATTTATATAGATGCGATACCTTACAGTAGTATCCGTTTCCTATCACATTTAACTTCCCTGTATTTTTGATGTAATGGATTATTTTAAAGTGTTAAGAAAGAAGCACATAATATGTGTATAGTTAGTTCTATGTCATGCGTTTCTTATTTTAGTGACTGTACATCAATATATGTAACTGATGTTCTTTGTAATTGTATTTTATGCATTTTAACACACTCTTCTTGCGGAGATATGTCAGTTCCGGCATGATATATGTATTTTCGTCTACTACTGTTGTCGTGTCCCACTTGAACCCATAGGATGATGCAGGTAAAATATAATACTGATTCCCTTCCTCCTTCTCCTCTTCCCCCTTATCCCATAGCATTGATACATCAATGTGGTGCCAAACTGCATTAGTTCTACAGTGTAGATGCACCCTTTATCATTGTTCATTGGCTACAGCCACAGATGGGGGCGCACAGGAAGACAAGAAGCTTTATAGGTGATGGTGACAGGTGTTTTGTAATTCCAACCTGGTAACAACAACAACAACAGCAACAACAACAACAACAACAACAACAACAACAACAACTACAACACTGGCCAACACACATTTTGGTGTCCCAAACCTTAGCCCTGTTTCTGAGTATATTTGATCTGCTAAGTCCAAAAATTGCACCCGTTTTCCTCTATTAGCTCTAGTTTTTGAGATGTATCATATATCATATGCCCGTAACCATCTGCTCGCCCATAGAAAACAAGGATAAACACTTCTAAGAAACTAGAGCTGATGCCGTCTATCCAATGCAGTTTTCTGAATCAAAGTTCCAAATAAAACCAGGAATAGATTTAAAAATCAAGACACCAAGAAAAAAAAACATTTTGGTTGGGCTGTGTGATAATAATAAGAATAAGAATAATTATTGTTTGCATTGGGCTGTTGTGAGTTTTTTGGGCTGCATGAGCATGTTCCAGTAGCAGTTTCTCCAGGCATTTCACCTACATCTGTGGCTGATGGCATCTTCAGAGGTTCTGTTGGCAGTGAGGCAAATGGAGTGTAGATATGAATATCCAGGTTGGTAGAAAGAACCCTAGTCTGGGTTGTTGTGCATTTTCTAGGCTGTGTGGTCATGTTCCAGAAGCATTCTCTCCTGACATTTCACCCACATCTATGGCAGGCACCCTCAGAGGTTTGTACCTTACAAGGAAGTTGCAAGCAGGCGAGTTCCAGACATGAAACAATTAGGGCCAGACAACACCACCCAACAAAGGATTCCCCCAAGCAGGAAGCAGCCAGGCTTTGAAGCTGCAAGGCTATTCAATGCTAATCAAGGTGATCAATTGCAACATTCACACTTGCCTCCAACAGACAAGAGTTCTTTCTTTCTCCCACCCTGGACCTTCCACAGATATATAAACCTCACTTGCCTAGTTTCCAATAGAGGATACCCCTAGGCAGGAAGCAGCCAGGCTTTGAAGCTGCAAGGCTATTCAATGCTAATCGAGGTGACTAACTGCAACATTCACACTTGCCTCCAACAGACAAGAGTTCTTTCTCCCATTCTGGAGATTATTCCACAGGTATATAAACTCCACTTGCCTAGTTTCGAATAGAGGATTCCCCCAGGCAGGAAGCAGCCAGGCTTTGAAGCTGCAAGGCTATTCAATGCTAATCAAGGCGATCAATTGCAACATTCACACTTGCCTCCAAAAGACAATTCTCCCACTCTGGAGATTATTCCACAGGTATATAAACTCCACTTGCCTAGTTTCGAATAGAGGATTCCCCCAGGCAGGAAGCAGCCAGGCTTTGAAGCTGCAGAGCTATTCAATGCTAATCAAGGTGATTAATTGCAACATTCACACTGGCTTCCAACAGACAAAGAGTTCTTTCTTTCTCTCACCCTGGACTTTCTACAGATATATAAACCTCACTTGTCTAGTTTCCAATAGACTTCGCAACCTCTGAGGATGCCTGCCATAGATGTGATCGAGGTGACCACCCCCCCCCCCCAGGACTTTGTAAAAGATAGTTCAAAAATCAAGACTTTATGTTTTATATTCCATATATTTATAGTAGAAGGTGATTGAGACTTTTTACTGGAGTTTACTGTGGTTTACTAAAACTCTCTGCACAAAAGGTGTTTGACCTTTTAGCCTGAGGCAAGAGATAACAACTTCATGAATTGTAAAATCATGCTGCTAAAACTCCACTTTTATGGATTTCCACGCTGGGTTCTCCAGATGTTATGAACTTCGTTCTTATCAAGTATTTTCAATTGTTTATATCATTCATGATTCCCCTTTATGCAATGTAACTCATTTTTATGAATTCTCCCTTATTTCCATGAAATCTATCTATCTGCCTATATGTATCTGTACTCTTTGGGATCCCCGGAAAATATGTATTTTTCCCAGCATGGTTTATATTCCAACTTTATTTTATTTTTCATTTTATTTCGTATAATTGTCAAAGCATGAAATCAAATAGGAAATATTTTGGACTCCACATGAACCCCAGGACTTATCCCATTTCCTATGACCCAGGCTTCCTTTCCCAAAAACAAAAGGATAATCTGCCACCGCTAAATCCAATCAAATTCAAATTGCATGGACAATATAGGGCTTGAGTCGCCGAATTCGGAGTTTGCTGACCTAAAGGTGATTCGCCCCAAGGCAAACATTGTCATATCTCACCCAAAGGAAAAACCAGGACACCTCAGGAAGGCGCCCTGCAGAGCCTGTCAATATGGCTCATCACCACCCATCTTTGCTTCCATCTCTGACACCCCAAGGCATATCTAAAATCTGTATACGTGACAGAAACCCGGACACCCTTGATTGCTGCCATTAATAAATTAAACACCCTTTAGAAATCGGTCTAGCAGGACTTAATCCGCTAGTTCCTGTCCCGTCACCTCATTGTTTCGATAACTCCCGCCTTCTCTCTCCTGATTGGCCCGAGTAGAGACATAAGGCAGCTTCCTATTGGGCCAACGAAACGAGGCGGGAAGCGAAAGCCCGCCTCGTTCAACCTTCTAGCCTATCAACGATCAGATAGGCGGGGGAGCAGGGCGGGAAATTCAAAGGGCTGTCAGACTGAAATTTTGTATAAATATGGCTTTATTTTGATTGTATGGTACCCTAGTAGACCGAATGATCGCTACTAGAGTCCTCTTCAGCTGAATTGCTCAATAAAGACTCCTTAGCGGATTTTCCTTCAACTTTGGCGGACCTTCTTCATTTCGGCTTCAGGTTGTATTGCGGCTCGTAATTCTCCTTTTGGCTTCGCCAAGGTCCGTTCTCTCAGGACCGGATCGGGTCTCTCCTCAAGGGCCCCAATCCCCTAAAACGCGGTCGACAACATAGATGTGGGCGAAACGTCAGGAGAGAATGCTTCTGGAACATGGCCAGGCAGCCTGGAAAACTCACAGCAACCCCATTATTCTTACCATCTACCCATATTGTGTTCAATCCAGAAAATGAATTACAAGAAGAAGAAAGAAGACGCACAGACAGGCAAAACGTATCAAGAGTTTATTGTGCTGCTAGAGTGTTTTTCATAAAAATAATAATAACAATAACAATATGTGATTCTTCTGCCTGGATAAAAGCAAGGCTCTTGAACAGGCTGCATTATTATTATTTTTAATATATATATATATATATATATATATATATATATATATATATATATAACATCTCCTTACAATCAGAAGGAAAACAAGTAGAAAGCTATAACTTGATTTTTTGTTATATAAAAAGTATTGTAGTAATTCAATAAAAGGATTGCAAAGCAGAGCAAAGAGAGGCAATGCTGTTCGGTGGGTGATGGGATTTGTAGTCCAACCATATACAGCTAAAGTGTACAGAAAACATACAATCAAATTGTTTTGCATCCTCCTTAAACATGATAAGGCACATTTATATTTGCTGAGTACATATATGTGTGTATATACCAAGCATGGGCAAACTTGGACCCTCCTCCTAGGTGTTTTGGACTACAACTCCCATCATTCCTAACAGCCGGTAGGCTGTTAGGAATGGTGGGAGTTGTAGTCCAAAACACCTAGGAGGAGGGTCCAAGTTTGCCCGTGCCTGGTATATATGTATATTATGGTTCAGGAAGGAGAAAAGAGTCGAAAAAAGGAAACAAAGCAATAATAGTTCGGCTTTTATTGCTATTTCTATATATATATTTATATAAATATATTGCAATGGCTCCTATTTGAAAGTACAACATTTCTAGCCTTCCTCCCAAATCTGTGCAAATATATATCAGAGACAAGCAAATAAATCCCAAATGGGGGGCCGAACCTCGGCAAATATCCAACATATTACCTCCAAAAATCTTCTCTTTGTATCAATTTATCTTCTATCTAAACCCCACTTTGAATATAATTGCCAAATAAGTTTTCAAGGAAATGGACTTAAGCAAAGATATATTATTTAATTACTTGGTGACAGCAGCAAGAATAGCTAAAAATTCAAAATTGAAAGAAACCCCTCGGATAGAAGACTGGATACTTAAAATATTAGATACTAGCTGTGCCCGGCCACGCGTTGCTGTGGCAAAGTGGTGGTGGTATTGGTTAAAAATTGTTGTGTAATTTTTATTTGACGTTATTTGTATTTTTTTAATTAATTTTATTGTAAGTTATCTTTTTATTTATTATATTTTATTATTTTCTTGTATTATTTTTAGTTATTTTATGTTATTATAGTATTTGATTGTATTAATTTTTTAGTGTTTTTAATTATTTTTTAGTGTTTTTATTATTTTTTATTGGGTTGCTAGGAGACCAAGTTGGAGGAGCTTAGCCTTCTAACTGGCAGCAACTGGATAAAAGCAATTATCCTCTCTCTGTAATTAGGACTTTATTTTTCTTTTTGTTGTATCAACCTAGAGGCGTGAATGATGGGTTGTGTTGTCAAATGTCGAGGTTGGGGGGCCTGTAGTTTTGTTGTTTTGTGGGTTGCCGTGATGCCATCACTCTTTTATATATATAGAAGATGTAAAGTCCAGGGTGAGAGAAGAACTCTTTGTCAGTTGGAGGCCAGTGTGAATGTTGTAGTTAATCACCTCAATTAGCATTGAATAGCTTCATCTCTTGGCTTCCTGCCTGGGGGCATCCTTTGTTTAGAGTCGTTAGCTGCCCTTGGTTCCCATATCTTTATTTACTGTTCTACTCTAACAACTCTAACAACTATCATGTCAGACTACACAGAGAAGCCATTGAAATTCACAAGCATGTGGACAACTTCAACAGAAAGGAAGAAACCATGAAAATGAACAAAATCTGGCTACCAGTATTTAAAAAAAAACACCAAAATCAGAACAATAAATAAAGAGGGTTGTTGTATGTCTTTCGGGCTGTGTGGCCATGTTCCAGAACTGTGTGGCCATGTTCTGGAACATGGCCACACAGCCCGAAAGACATACAACAACCCTGTGATCCCAGCCATGAAAGCCTTCGACAACACAATAAATAAAGATATGGGTACCAAAGGCAGCTAACGACTCTAAACAAAAGATGCCCCCAGGCAGGAGGAAACCAGGAGATGAAGCTATTCAATGCTAATTGAGGTGATTAACTACAACATTCACACTGGCCTCCAACTGACAAGAGCTCTTCTCTCACCCTGGGCTTTCCACAGATATATATAAACCTTCCTTGCTTAGTTTTTCCATACCTCACAACCTCTGAGGATGCCTGCCATAGAAGTGGGCGAAACGTCAGGAGAGAATACTTCTGGAACATGGCCACACAGCCCGAAAGACATACAACAACCCTGTGATCCCAGCCATGAAAGCCTTCGACAACACAATAAATAAAGACATGGGAACCAAAGGCAGCTAACGACTCTAAACAAAAGATGCCCCCAGGCAGGAGGAAGCCAGGAGATGAAGCTATTCAATGCTAATTGAGGTGATTAACTACAACATTCACACTGGCCTCCAACTGACAAGAGCTCTTCTCTCACCCTGGGCTTTCCACAGATATATATAAACCTTCCTTGCTTAGTTTTTCCATACCTCACAACCTCTGAGGATGCCTGCCATAGATGTGGGCGAAACGTCAGGAGAGAATACATCTAGAACATGGCCAGACAGCCCGGAAAACATACAACAACCCATCTCCAATATATATGACCATTTTTGCTTGGCTGTGTTGCTTTCGAAAGCATCGCCCCGCTTCTCAGAGATTTCCCACTATGTGGGTTTTTTTTAAAAAAAATCCTATTTGAATTTGGGTTTTGATGAGCTGTCTCTCTTTTTTGGGTTGGGAAGGCGGGAGAGCGCATTAATGGTGACGGATGAGGGATCCTTGCAACAGTAATCTCCGAGATGTGAGAGCGGAACATCACGGCTTCACACACACAGAGAGAGACACAGCCATTCCTCAAAAGCTCTGGCATGCATTAAGAGGAAAACCGCTTTCCATTAAACCCAGATATATTCCTCTTTTCTAGCTAAACCGACTGTGAAAACTGGGTCAGGTGCAGACATTATTAATTGCCAAGTTTCTAAGCCATAGCTTGGAATTAAAATAAAAGGCAGGCTGGTCTCCCTTGCCGGCTGCTGCTTTTTTAAAGCTCCAGGAGCAATTCCTATCTAAGACACCGAAGTCATGGAATGACAACTCTCTCTATAAAAAGCGTGCATTGGGGAGAAAGCAAGAACATTTTGAGATAAAATTCCTCTAATACGCACACCAAAGTTTCCTCAGCACAAGCAAACCAGGGTTCATCTACACGGTTGGATTAATGCAGTTTGATACCACTTTAACTACAAAGGCTATGGAGCTATGGGAGTTGTGGTTTGGTTTTGTGTGTATGTGTGTGTCAGGAGCGACTTGAGAAACTTGTGTGAGAGAATTGACTATCTGCAAGGATGTTGCCCAGGGAACATTGCCTGGATGTGTTACCATCCTAATGGGAGGCTTCTCTCATATCATAGAATCATAGAATCATAGAATCATAGAATAGTAGAGTTGGAAGAGACCTCAAGGGCCATCTAGTCCAACCCCCCGCTAAGAAGCAGGAAATCGCATTCAAAGCACCCCCGACAGATGGCCATCCAGCCTCTGCTTAAAAGCCTCCAAAGAAGGAGCCTCCACCACGGCCCGGGGGAGAGAGTTCCACTGTCGAACAGCCCTTCTCACAGTGAGGAAGTTCTTCCTGATGTTCAGGTGGAATCTCCTTTCCTGTAGTTTGAAGCCATTGTTCCGTGTCCTAGTCTGCAGGGCAGCAGAAAACAAGCTTGCTCCCTCCTCCCTATGACTTCCCCTCACATATTTGTACATGGCTATCATGTCTCCTCTCAGCCTTCTCTTCTGCAGGCTAAACATGCCCAGCTCTTTAAGCCTCTCCTCATAGGGCTTGTTCTCCAGACCCTTAATCATTTTAGTCGCCCTCCTCTGGACGCTTTCCAGCTTCTCAGCATCTCCCTTCATCTGTGGTGCCCAAAACTGGACACAGTGTGATTCCAGGTGTGGTCTGACCAAGGCAGAATAGAGGGGGAGCATGACTTCCCTGGATCTAGACGTTATTCCCCTATTGATGCAGGCCAAAATCCCATTGGCTTTTTTAGCTGCCGCATCACATTGTAGGCTCATGTTTAACTTGTTGTCCACGAGGACTCCAAGATCTTTTTCGCACACACTGCTGTCAAGCCAGGCGTCCCCCATTCTGTATCTTTGATTTCCATTTTTTCTGCCGAAGTGAAGTATCTTGCATTTGTCCCTGTTGAACTTCATTTTGTTAGTTTCGGCCCATCTCTCTAGTCTGTCAAGATCGTTTTGAATTCTGCTCCTGTCTTCTGGAGTGTTAGCTATCCCTCCGAGTTTGGTGTCATCTGCAAACTTGATGATCGTGCCTTCTAACCCTTCGTCTAAGTCGTTAATAAAGATGTTGAACAGAACCGGGCCCAGGACGGAGCCCTGCGGCACTCCACTTGTCACTTCTTTCCATGATGAAGACGACGCATTGGTGAGCACCCTTTGGGTTCGTTCGCTTAGCCAATTACAGATCCACCTAACCGTAGTTTTGTCTAGCCCACATTTTACTAGTTTGTTTGCCAGAAGGTCGTGGGGGACTTTGTCGAAGGCCTTACTGAAATCTAGATATGCTACATCCACGGCATTCCCTGTATCGACCCAACTCGTAACTCTATCGAAAAAAGAGATCAGATTAGTCTGGCATGACTTGTTTTTGGTAAATCCGTGTTGACTATTAGCAATGACCGCATTTGTTTCTAAGTGTTTGCAGACCACTTCCTTAATGATCTTTTCCAGAATCTTGCCTGGTATTGATGTGAGGCTGACCGGACGGTAATTGTTTGGGTCGTTCTTTTTTCCCTTCTTGAAGATAGGGACCACATTCGCCCTCCTCCAATCTGCTGGGACTTCTCCCGTTCTCCAAGAACTCTCGAAGATGATTGCCAGTGGTTCTGAAATAACTTCCGCTAGTTCCTTCAATACTCTTGGATGTAGCTGATCTGGCCCTGGGGACTTGAATTCGTTTAGAGTGGCCAGGTGTTCCTGGACAACTTGTTTCCTTATTTGGGGTTGGATTTCCCCCAATCCTTCGTCCATTCCATGTTGCTGAGGTTGAAGATGGCTTTCTTTTTGTGAGAAGACCGAGGCAAAGAAGGCATTAAGCAGTTCTGCCTTTTCCCTATCCCCTGTCACCATCACCCCATCTACTCCTTGCAGTGGCCCTATCGCCTCCTTTTTCTTCCTTTTTCTACCAACATAAGCAAAAAAACCTTTTTTGTTGTTTTTTATGTCCCTGGCAAGCCTGAGCTCATTTTGCGCTTTAGCCTTGCGAACCTTTTCCCTACAGGAGTTGGCTATACGTTTGAATTCTTCTTTGGTGATTTCTCCGCTTTTCCACTTCTTGTGCATGTCACTTTTGAGCTTTAGCTCAGTTAGAAGTTCTTTGGACATCCATTCTGGCTTCTTTGCACTTGTCTTATTTTTCTTCTTTGTTGGCACTGTTTGCATTTGCGCCTTGAGTATTTCACTTTTGAAAAACTCCCATCCATCCTTAACTCCCTTGTTTTTTAATATCGGCGTCCATGGAATGCCGCTCAGTAATTCCTTCATTTTTTGGAAGTCAGCTCTCTTAAAGTCCAGAATGCGTGTTTGACTTGTCTTAGTTTCAGCATTCCTTTGTATTGCAAACTGCAGGAGCACATGGTCACTTGCCCCTAAGGATCCAACCACTTCAACTGTATTGATCAGGTCTTCCACATTTGTTAAGATTAGATCAAGAGTTGCTGATCCCCTTGTTGCCTCTTCTACCTTCTGGACCATAAAATTATCTGCAAGGCAAGTGAGGAATTTGTTGGACTTTGTACTCTTGGCTGAGTTTGTTTTCCAGCAGATATCGGGATAATTGAAATCGCCCATGACTACTATATCTCTTCTTTGTGCCTGTTTGGTCAGCTGTTGACAGAAGGCTTCATCAAGTCCTTCATCCTGACTCGGAGGTCTGTAGTAGACACCCACGACAAGATCTTTTTGAGTCCCGGTTCCCTTGATTCTTATCCAGATGCTTTCAAGCTGGTTTCCCGGATTACAGTCTTGCATTTCTTCTGCAACGTAACTGTTTTTGACATATAAAGCTACTCCCCCTCCTCTCCCCTTTGTTCTATTTCTGTGAAAGAGGTTATAGCCCTCAATGGTTAAATTCCAGTGATGGGAGTCATCCCACCAGGTTTCAGTGATGCCTATGACATCGTATGTGTGGTGCTGTGCTAGGAGTTGGAGTTCGTCTTGCTTATTTCCCATGCTCTGAGCATTAGTGTAAAGACATGTAAGCCCCTGTGACCTCCCCTCGAACTGTTTATTTGGGATTATTGTGCTCTCTGTACTTGGTCCTTGCTGTGTTTGTGCAGCCCTCCGTTTAGCCTTACGGCGGTTCCCTGTGGTCGTGGGTAATATAGTGTTCGCCAGGCTGTTGTTCCCCTCCCCCAGTGGATTTAGTTTAAAGTGCGCCTGATGAGGTTTGTGAGTCTGTGTGCAAAAAGATGTTTTCCTACTTGTGTGAGATGCACCCCATCGCTTGCCAGTAGTCCATCCTCTTGGAAGAGTAGACCATGGTCAAGGAAGCCAAAATGCTCCTCTTGACACCATTTTCTGAGCCAGTTATTGACCTGTACTATTTTTCCGGCCCTTGTAGAGCCATGTCCTACAACGGGGAGGAGGGATGAAAAGATCACATGTACATTATACAGTTTTAGCTTTGTTCCCAGAGCTCGAAAATCATTTGTGATCTTTTGAAAAGTATGCCTAGCGGTGTCATTGGTACCTACATGAATCAACATAAGGTGGGGAGGGTGATGGGGCTTTAGGAGCCTGCTGAGCCTCTGAGTGATATGGTGTATTTTTGCCCCCGGGAGGCAGCATGTTTCTCGAGCCATCCCATCCGGTCTGGAAATGATGGCTTCCGTTCCTCTAAGGAGGGAGTCACCTACTACCAAGACCTGTTTCCTTTGAGGATTGACAGGGTCCCTTTTGTGCAAGACAGTGTGTATGTCCCCTGAAGAGTGTTCCTGTTGAAGTGAATCATGTAGGTGTAAAGTGTTGTCCTCCTCCTCAACATCCCCAGTGCATTCATCAATGACAATCCATTGAGATACATCCGAGAGCCCATTACTCTCCCAAGGATGTTCCTGTTGCTCCTGGTCTATGATTGGGGATGGAGCATTTGCATGATTACATAAGTGTGACTGTGGTGATGCACTGTCCCTGTCAGGGCTATCCCCTGCGCATTGATCCAGGATGGTCCACTGAGTGGTATCTAAGAAACTGTGGTCCTCCACAAGATGTGTTTCCTGATTGTATGTTAATGATGTAAGAATTTCAAATCTGTTGTGTAAATGCAGCTGAGCAGAGGAGTTCTGTGGAGGCTGCCTGGTCCTGCGTCTCCTTCTATGGGTGACCTCCTTCCAAGCCTGAGGGTTGTCTACCTTTGAGTTGATCTCCCCATAAGGTTCCTGATCATGGTCTTGGTGGTGTTGGTGTGATGCAGGCTGCTGATCTACAGCAGCGTGTTGTGCAGTGTCCAAGAAGAGCTCGAGTGCCTGAATGTCCTTAAGGGTCTTAATACGGTGCTCGAGCTGTTGGATCCTCTGCTCCATCAGAGTCATCTGTTTGCATTTGGAGCAGATGTAGTTGTCTAGTTTTTGTGTGAAAAAGCGGAACATGCCACAGCTGGTGCATGTGATGGGAATGTTTTGCTTTTGTTGCATCTCTTGGTGAGCGTGGTGGCCAAGTGGGATCTTTGTACAGTTAAGTAATATGCACGAACTTTATGTGCAGACTGCAACAAACCACGTCTTTGTGTATTTGTTTATGTTGCTTTGTTTCCTGTATGTACTGCAAAGGATAGTTAGTAAAGGTGCGAGAACCAACTGCCCTTCTGGGATCAGGCTCTGGCAGAAACTCACACTGGCAAATAAAGCTTTCCCAGAAACTCAATTAACAGGGGACAATGCCTGCTGTCAATCAACTTAAGTACCTGGCTCTCTTTCAACACAACAGTCACACAACAGTTAGACTTTGACCACAGGAGCCAAGCCCAAACTCAGTTTAAAATCTTAGCCAAATCTTAGCCAAATCCTACCTGAAGCCAGGGAGCAAAAATGTCCTCCTGCTTCCTCTGCTTCTGCGAGAACCAACTGCCCTTCTGGGATCAGGCTCTGGCAGAAACTCACACTGGCAAATAAAGCTTTCCCAGAAACTCAATTAACAGGGGACAATGCCTGCTGTCAATCAACTTAAGTACCTGGCTCTCTTTCAACACAACAGTCACACAACAGTTAGACTTTGACCACAGGAGCCAAGCCCAAACTCAGTTTAAAATCTTAGCCAAATCTTAGCCAAATCCTACCTGAAGCCAGGGAGCAAAAATGTCCTCCTGCTTCCTCTGCTTCTGCGAGAACCAACTGCCCTTCTGGGATCAGGCTCTGGCAGAAACTCACACTGGCAAATAAAGCTTTCCCAGAAACTCAATTAACAGGGGACAATGCCTGCTGTCAATCAACTTAAGTACCTGGCTCTCTTTCAACACAACAGTCACACAACAGTTAGACTTTGACCACAGGAGCCAAGCCCAAACTCAGTTTAAAATCTTAGCCAAATCTTAGCCAAATCCTACCTGAAGCCAGGGAGCAAAAATGTCCTCCTGCTTCCTCTGCTTCTGCGAGAACCAATCCCTGCATGGGAAGCTGGAGCTGACAAATGGGAGCTCACCCTGCTGCCCGGATTTGAACCGCATATCTTTCGGTCAGCAGTCTTGCCGGCACAAAAGTTTAACCCATTGCGCCACTAGGGACTCTTTGTAATTTGCTGAGGCCATTGTAGAACTGTTGGAGTATGGTTGTATTTGTATGAAATGTAAATCAAGTGTTTACTGCTGATGAGCAAGAGTGTGTATTTTTCAGTAATGAAATAGTTAACAGCAGGCTAGTTTTGACTGACAGCCTGTTGTGATTGCTATGATCTATCAGGCATTACTTCCGGCCTTTGGGGGTCGGAACTTCCTCTGGACAGAGGAATGTGTTTCTTATCTTATCTGGTGTTCGGCTTGAGCTTTCGCTGAAGATGGACTATGAATGCTATGCTCTGAAGCTGAGAAATGCAAACTGTAAATAATTATGTAAATAAAGTTAATCAACAGTTGGACTTCGCCTGCTGGAGTGTTTGTTTGACCAGTGCTGATTCTCCGCATGGGAATACAGTCTGCAGAAGGAGGTGAGACTGGGATGATGAATTTTGGAATCCACTCTGTACCCCATCATCCCCTGACAAAAACTACAAGGCTAATGAATAGCCTTGTAGTTTTACAAGGCTATTAATTAGCCTTCTCTTTGGCAGAGAAGGCTAATTAATGGCCTTGTAAAACTACAACTCCTATGGTTCCATAGCATTGAGACATCACCGTTTACTGCATTAATTCAACAGTGCAGAGGCGACTTGAGAAACTGCAAGTCGTTTCTGGCTTGAGAGAATTGACTGTCTGCAAGGACGTTGCCCAGGGAACGCTGCCTGGATGTGTTACCATCCTTACGGGAGGCTTCTCTCATGTCTTTGCATGGGAAGCTGGGGCTGACAGATGGGAGCTCACCCTGCTGCCCGGATTCAAACCACAAACCTTTCAGGCAGCAGTCCTGCTGGCACAAGGGTTTAACCCATTGGGCCACTGGGGAATCCCTGCAATTTGCACTCTTTGGCAGAGAATTAATGGCCTTGTAAAACTACAACTCCTATGATTCCATAGCATTGAGACATCACTGTTAAAAGGGTGCCAAACTGCATTAATTCAACAGTGTAGAGCAGGCATGGGCAAACTTTGGCCCTCCGGGTGTTTTGGACTTCAACTCCCACAATTCCTAACAGCCGGTAGGCTGTTAGGAATTGTGGGAGTTGAAGTCCAAAACACCCGGAGGGCCCAAGTTTGCCCATGCCTGGCGTAGCAGCACCTTCAATCAAAATGGGAGAGATATAGACACTTTTGTATTAAGTGAAGGATCCTGGAACGGAGAACTTGCGTAATTTGCAGGCCTATTGTAATTTGGTAAATGCACAGAAAAATATCTCGAGAATAAAATAATAACTCTCTCAAACCGAGGCCCAATAAAAAGGCTTAGTTTTTAAAATATCTCAAGAATAAAATAATAATAATCTCTCAAACCGAGGCCCGAATTCAAAAGGAAAGTCTCACACTGAAATGCAAAAAGCATTCCTAGTCAACGCTAAGAGCTTTCCCATCCAAAGCAAAAAGCATTCTTGTCCAAGGCAGAAAGCACTCCAAAGCACTCCTAGGCAATTGCACCCAAGGTTTGCTTTGGATAAAAGGGGTTTTCATTACAATAGCCGGTGGCTCTGTCTACTTTACAACGTACTGGGGAATAAGATCTAATTGCCTTTCGCTTAGAGAGGAGTCCAGGGATGGTAAATAAACAAGATGAAATTGAGGACCAAAAGAAGATCTGGTTTGGTTTGGATAAAATACAAGACCATTTCCACTTCTTAGCAACAACCAAGGCATTTGCTTGGACCCAAAAGTTTGCTTCAAAGTGTCGCAAATAAGAAGAGGGCATTTTGGCCCAATGCAAAGATACTTTGGCAAAAGCAAGGCCCACAACCATTTTGCAATGCGAACATGGAGAACATGGAGTATCTATGGCCAGGTTTTAAAGTAATTGCTGTGTTTTATGTCGTTTTATATTTATATTGTTTTAATTCATAGATTGTGTTTTAAACCTATGTGACTGCCCCGAGTCCCTTTGGGGAAATGGTTGCGGGATATAAGAATAAAGTTGTTGTTGTTGTTGTTGTTGTTGTTAATAATAATAATAATAACAACTTTATTTTTATACCTCGCGTCTGTCTCCCCAAAGGGGACTCAGGGCGGCTTACATGGGGCCAAACCTGAATAAAAACAATAGCAATATAAAACACAACAATAGACAAAACAAAACATGCACAATTATAAAAATTTAAACATTAGCCAATAAAAACAAATGACAAGAACTAATAAAAACATGGATTAAAATGGAGAGGTTGTAAAAGTAGACTGGGTAAGGTGCACCATATAGATATTATTGTTTATTATTATTATTATTATTATTATTATTATTATTATTATTATTATTGAGAATTTACAATCCCTCCGACTGGCACTTCACCGGCTGTTAGGAATTGTGGGAGTTGAAGTCCAAAACACCCGGAGGGCCCAAGTTTGCCCATGCCTGGATTATTGCATTGGTCAGTGAATGGTCCAGCAAGTGTGCTTTCCTATTTAAGCAAACTTTAGTCCACATTATCTATTAATGCTCCCTATACATTGCAGGGAGGAGAAGGGATTGACAAAGCATCCAAAGGCACATGCGCAAAGACACACAGCACTTAGCACATAAAGTCTCATTGATGCCACACACTTACTCTGGAACATAAGAATCCCATTGATGTGTGTTTGGCTTATTATGTGCCAAAGATTGCATTACGGCTACTGGGCATCAAAGGCTTGTCTACACCTGCATGGTGTTATTTTTAATCCACATGGATCCCATATTTGCCCTGTTAGTGCCATACATAGTAAGCACATAGTATTGAGAGTACCCTAAGACAGGGGTCCTCAAACTAAGGCCCGCGGGCCGGATGCGGCCCTCCAAGGTCATTTACCTGGCCCCGTCCTAAACTTTAGACTTAGGGTTGACCTAAGTCTACCTGATCTTTGGAGGTCTCTTTGCTTACTTATGGTCCTATGAGACCATCTAGATAGCCTTTGAGGGTCCCTTTCCTTACATGTGGTCTTATGAAACCATCTAGATGGTCTTTGAGGGTCCCTTTCCTTACCTATGGTTTTATGAAACCATCTAGATGGTCTTTGAGGTCCCTTTACTTACCTATGGTCTTATGAGACCATCTAGATGGTCTTTAGAGGTCTCTTTGTTTACCTATGGTCCTAGGAGACTGTCTAGATGGTCTTTGGGGGTCCCTTTCCTTACCTATGGTTTTATGAAACCATCTAGATGGTCTTTGAGGTCCCTTTCCTTATCTATGGTCTTATGAGACCATCTAGATGGTCTTTGGAGGTCTCTTTGCTGACCTATGGTCTTATGAGATCATCTAGATCAGGGGTCCCCAAACTAAGGCCCATGGGCCGGATGCGTCCCTCCAAGGTCATTGACCTGGCCTCTGTCCTAAACTTTAGACTTAGGGTTGACTTGAAGGTACACAACAACAACAATCCTAATTGTGGACTATTTCATCATAGTCTGCCCCCCCAACAGTCTGAGGGGCTGTGAATCGGCCCTCCACTAAAAAGGTTTGAGGACCCCTGCCCTAAGAGGTAACAAATGTACTGAGAAGAGCCTTTGTGTCAAGAGTCAAGCACACACTCAGCTTTTTAATGCAATCTTAGACAGGGCTTACCTAAAGCAAAGCGTTTGGGAGTGGTAACTAAACTTCACTGTAAATAATGGCTTTTCTATTTGTGTGTGTGATTTTTTCAGAGTTTCTGCCACCAATGCTCCATTACAAATCTACTCCAGGTTTCCTTCTCTTGCTAATAAAGTGCTGATAGCGTCCATCAAGTCACTAAGGGCCCTTCCACACAGCCATATAACACACGATATCAAGGCAGATCATCCACAATATCTGCTTTGAACTGGATTATCTGAGTTCACGCTGCCATATAATCCAGCTCAGTGTGGATTTTATACGGCTGAAAATCCTACAGTCAGGGTCAACTAGAGTAGGTCTATAATGTCAATCGGATTAGATTGTGTGTTGATTTAGGGTGAATCTGTTTCAGGTATGGGAAAATAACAGCCCTCCAGGTGTTTTGGACCTCAACTCCCACAATTCCTAATAGCCTCAGGCCCTCAGGTTTAAGTGGTTTCCCCACTGGAAATACAGTAGCTGAAGTCCTTAGATGTGTCTAAGCAGGCATGGGCAAACTTTGGCCCTTCGGGTGTTTTGGACTTCAACTCCCACAATTCCTAACAGCCTACCAGCTGTTAGGAATTGTGGGAGTTGAATTCCAAACACCTGGAAGGCCAAAGTTTGCCCATGCCTGCTCTATATGGTAGAATTAATGCATTTTAATGTTAATTTAAATAGCATGGCTCAATGCAATGAGCTCCCGAGAGTTTGTCCTTGGCAGAAAAGATCCTGTCAAACTACAACTCCCAGGATCCCATAGCATGAAGCCATAGTAATTAAATTAAATGTGTATTAATTCTGTAATGCTGATGCATTCTCAGTGGGATGATTCTAACAGATTCCAGCATACATTTGAACCTTCTTTGTAGAGCAGAGCAGAAACAAAGATAATGCAATTAATTCAAATTTTATCTCAAAGTTTGTTGTCTTTGAGATAAAAAGACAGCCCGAAAGACATACAAAAACCCTGTGATCCCGGCCATGAAAACCTTCACAACATTTTGTTGTCTATTTCCATATTTATAAACTAGCAAGACTGGGTTCAGTTTTTAAACTTCAGTTTTTGTATCAGTTGGTGTCGTACATGTTAGTGTTATCCTGACGGATTTATCAACAGATGCCCGAATCCTATATTACCATTGACTACTAAGTAGCACCATTATGACATGTTGCATAGTACATTGTGACATTATTGCTCTCAAATGCCACTTAATAGCAAGCAGACCCTGGGATCGACTATTTCTTATTTGAATCCTTGTTCATGTTGAGTGGTGTGGATGTCCTTTGTCTGGATGTATCTATACTGTAGAATTAACACAGTTTGACACTGCTTTAACTGCCTTGGTGCAGTCCTGTTGAATCTGTACTTCCACAAGGTCTCCAGCCTCTCTCAAAGGGTGCAAACTACAAATCCCAGGGTCACACAGCAATGACAATGACAGTTAAAGTGGTGTCAAACTGAATTAATACTTCAGTGCAGATGCATCCTTTGTCTCCAAAAACAGCAAATCTGCCGAAAAAAATGCATTAATGCAAAAATGATAAACATTGTCAGGCTATAGTTCCCATCACTCCTACCCAGCAAAGCCAATGCGGAAGAATGCTGGGAGTTGCACTCCAACAAGACCTGGAGAATGTCACGATAGCCATTGGATTCCAGCATGACTTAGTGGACATATTTTTTGCAAGTAAATATACCTCTAACTATAGATAATCCCCACCCCAACCCCAGCTTTGCATCATTATCCTTAAGGCACAAATAAAATATTATTAAAATACATTATCAGCGATAGGTATAAGAATAGATATAAAGTGTATGGCTGTATATTATTGTGCAAACAAGCTCGGAATCGGATGGCTTGTGGAAATATGAAAGAGAGAAAGAAAGAAGCATCTGTGGTTGGATTATTGCATAGTAAGAAGATTTTTGATGCTGTTGTTCAGGAGTTGATGGAAGCAGAAGGGCATTATATTCTCTCGATCAGGGATGGGGAAGTGTCCTTTTTTGGGAAGCAATCTCATCCAATTGTCCCACTGCAAACCATTTGAAAGCTGACTCTATAAGCAAGACTCTACTGTACTTGGCAACCTTAAAAGTGAATGTTGACTCAAGGGGAACATCTACATGATAGAATCAATGCAGTTCAGCACCACTTTAATTACACTTTTTGTTCCTGGGTTATAAATGCTATTTCCTAATTGGTTTTGTCACAAAAGCACAGAAAAAGTTTATTAAACTGCAAAAACTTTGTTTTTATGGGACATCTTGCAATACATTTTGCTAATGTCTTTCAATGAATATCTCATTGAGCCTCAACCAATGCAATATAGTTTGTGGCAGTGACAATAAACAAAGTTTCTGGAGTGTAACAACTACTTTCAAAGTAAGGACCACACAATTAAACAGGAAATAACACTTTCAAACCAGGAACAGAACATTTTTCAAATTTTGTTACATAGTATTTTCATGTTATAGAAGGTAGAGCTGTAGTTTCCTCAAGTTTTTAGCTTTATCTACCAAAGAATGTTTGTGTCTTGTGTCCACAGCATTAAGCCATGGCAGTTAAAGCGATGACAAACTGCACTTATTCCACACCATAAATGCACACTGGCCTACATCCTGGAAAAGAAATCTTTCCTGAGCTCGAAATAATCCAGGTAAATCTGGAAATGTAGGGTCCATTTGGAAGACAGTGGGATTGTATCTCCAGTTGCCCACCCCTATTCTATGCCATGCATTCCCAAGTTGGTGCCCTCCAAACTCTAGCTCCCATCATCCTTAGGCAGGAAGATGGGACTTGTAGACTGGCACACGATTAGAGCCATAGATCAACCCATGCAGAGTGTTCACGATCAGGAATGATTGCTTTGGAGCAGTGGTTCCCAAACTTATTTGCTCTGCAGCCCCCTTTCCAAAAAAAATATGACTCAGCACCCCCTGGAAAGGGGGCGTGGCTTAGAGGGGTGGGCGTGGCTCCTGCTCAAGAGGGCGGGGCTGAGCCTCTCCCCTAGTCCAAGATGCAGGGCTGCGAGGGGGAGGTTGGCGGGGCCACAAATGGGCGGCTAGGACTGGGATGGGCGGAGTTACGAGCTTTGAGACAGGGCTGAGCTTCTACCCCTGTCCTGCAGCGCCTGCCAGGACACAGGGGGCGGGGCTAGAGGAGGGGGCGTGGCCTCTTCCCAAGTGCCTGATGGGGCGCCTCAGGGGAGGTATACAGAGGCTCAGCCCTGTCTCGTGCTTTGGGAAGAGCTCCCCCCCCTTTAGTCCTAAAAGGCCTCTCAGGAGAGGTATAGAGGCTCAGCCCTGTCTCAGGCTCTTGGAAGGAGGTCCCGCCCCCTTCCCTAGCTCCGCCCTTTGTGTCCCAACAAGCGCCTCAGGAGAGGTATAGATGCTCAGCCCTGTCTCGGGCTCTTGGGAAGAGGCCACACCCACTCCTTTGGCTCCACCCCCTGTGTGTCCTAACAGGTGCCTCAGGTGCTCAGCCCTGTCTCTGGCACTTGGAAAGACGCCCCGCCCCTCCCCTGGCCCCGCCCCTGTGTCCTAATAGGTGCCATCACCGCCCCCCTGGATCACTGCAGCGCCCACCAGGGGGCGGTAGAGCCCACTTTGGGAATCACTGCTTTAGAGCCTTGAAAGCCAGGAGGGAGAGAAGATAACATGAGGATGTTGGACACCCCTGCCCAAGAATGATCTTCACTGCAAACTTCTATCGGTATCACAACACTTTAAAGATCATGGCGCCTCTCCAAAGAGCCTTGGGAAATGCAGATTTGCAGTAAAACAGAGAAGAAGTCCATTTCCCAGGGCTCCTTGGGAGGAGGAAAGGAGTATTACCAAACCGGTTTTAAGCCTGTAGTGTAGGCAGGAAACAGTCCGGTGGGATTCAGCCTCCCGGTAAGGAAGCATCACAATGCTTTCCGGCTGCGCAAAAGGGCAAGGAGGGCAAGGAGGGCCGGGCCATCGTCAGGTTCAGAGGTCGGTGCTGGCCTTGGCCGTCAGGGCCTGGATCCGGGCCGAGTTGCAGGACTTGCAGAGGATGTGGCCGTCCAGCGGGTAGCAGCCCTGGTTGTCGCCTTCGGAGAGGAGAACGCCACAGTCCTGGCCACGAGAAGGAAGGAGGGAAGGAGAAGAAGGGATGAGACGGAAAAGGAAAGAGGAAGGGCGGAAGATGGAAGTGGAAGGAAGGGAGGGAGAAGAGGGGAGGATGAAATGGGGAAGGGAAGAACAAAATAAGGAAGAGGAAGGGAAGAGGGAGAGAGGGAAGGATGAAAAGGAAAAAGACAGAAGATGGAAGTGGAAGTAAGGAAGGGAATAAGGAGAGAGGGGAGGATGAAATGGAAAAGGAAAGGAAGAAAGGGAGGGAGGAAGAAGGGAGGAAGAGAAAAAGGAAGAGGGAAAGGGAGAGAGGGAAGGATGAAATGGAAAAGGAAAGAGGAAAGACAGAAGATGGAAGTGGAAGTAAGGAAGGGAATAAGGAGAGAGGGGAGGATGAAATGGAAAAGGAAAGGAAAGGGAAGGGAGGAAGAATAAAATAAGGAAGATGGAAGGAAGGAACATAAAAGAAAGGAAGATGGAAGGAAAGAAGGATGGAAGGGAAGAGGGAGAGAGGAAAGGATGAAATGGAAAAGGAAAGGGGAAAGATGGAAGTGGAAGTAAGGAAGGGAAGAGGGAGAGAGGGGAGGATGAAATGGAAAAGGAAAGGAAAGGGTAGGGAAGGGAGGAAGAATAAAACAAGGAAGATGGAAAGAAGGAAGATGAAAAGAAGGAAGATGGAAGGATGAAGTGGAAAAGGAATGAAGAAGGAAGGGAGGGAGGGGAAATGACGGAAGGAAAGACAGAAGAAAGGAGAGGAGGAGAAATGAAATGGGAAAGGAAAGAAGGAAGATGGAAGGAAAGAAAGAAGAGAGGGAAGAGGGAGAGAGGGAAGGATGAAAGAGAAAAGAAAGAAGGAGGAAGGGAGGAAAAGAAGGAAAGACAGAAGGAAAAGAAGATGGAGAGAGGGATGGATGAAAAGGAAAAAGACAGAAGATGGAAGTGGAAGTAAGGAAGGGAATAAGGAGAGAGGGGAGGATGAAATGGAAAAGGAAAGGAAGAAAGGGAGGGAGGAAGAAGGGAGGAAGAGAAAAAGGAAGAGGGAAAGGGAGAGAGGGAAGGATGAAATGGAAAAGGAAAGAGGAAAGACAGAAGATGGAAGTGGAAGTAAGGAAGGGAATAAGGAGAGAGGGGAGGATGAAATGGAAAAGGAAAGGAAAGGGAAGGGAGGAAGAATAAAATAAGGAAGATGGAAGGAAGGAACATAAAAGAAAGGAAGATGGAAGGAAAGAAGGATGGAAGGGAAGAGGGAGAGAGGAAAGGATGAAATGGAAAAGGAAAGGGGAAAGATGGAAGTGGAAGTAAGGAAGGGAAGAGGGAGAGAGGGGAGGATGAAATGGAAAAGGAAAGGAAAGGGTAGGGAAGGGAGGAAGAATAAAACAAGGAAGATGGAAAGAAGGAAGATGAAAAGAAGGAAGATGGAAGGATGAAGTGGAAAAGGAATGAAGAAGGAAGGGAGGGAGGGGAAATGACGGAAGGAAAGACAGAAGAAAGGAGAGGAGGAGAAATGAAATGGGAAAGGAAAGAAGGAAGATGGAAGGAAAGAAAGAAGAGAGGGAAGAGGGAGAGAGGGAAGGATGAAAGAGAAAAGAAAGAAGGAGGAAGGGAGGAAAAGAAGGAAAGACAGAAGGAAAAGAAGATGGAGAGAGGGATGGATGAAATGGAAATGGAAAGAGGAAGGAAGGAAGTTGGAAGGAAATAAGGAAGGAGAAAGAGAGGGAACGATGAAAAGGAAATGGGAAGAAGAAAAGAAAGGAGCAGGAAGGAAGGTGTAAGGAAGGGAGGGAAAGGGTGGAAGGAAGGAATATGGAAGGAAAGAAAGAAGGAGGAAGGGGAAAGGATGAAATGGAAAAGGAAAGAGGAAGGAAGGAGGAAGGGAGGATAAGGAAAGAAGGAAGCAGGAAGGAAAGGGTGCATAAGGAAGGGAAGGGGGTGGAAGGAAGGAAGGAAGATAGAAGGAAAGAAGGAAGGACAGAGGGAGAGAGAGCAAGATGAAATGGAAAATGAAATAGGAAGGAAGGGAGGAATCAATCAATCAATTAATCAATCAATCAATCTTGTGAGTTGCCAAAATCAATGATATGGATAACAGAAACCTATGGATTAGTGCCATCCATATCAAGAGGGCAGTGAATCTGTTCCAGGTGTTATGACAGAAGTTCAAGGTGTTGTCCAAGGTGCTGGACCTCCAAAAGGGTTCAGAGCCGTGGACTTTTCCTTTGAGGTTCAGACTAAAACCCAAAGGGGATTCATTGCCCGATAGATATAGATTCCACCAGTAGTTTCTAAGAGGAATATGGGAAGCCTAAGGTTGGAAAGGATCATGAGGGCCATCCAGTCCAACTCCATTCTGCCAGGCAGGAAGGCAGAATCCACATTCCTATTGGAAACATTACTTATTTTCATACCAGGACACCCAGAATTACTTACCAGCCAAGAAAGTATTGAGAACACTGAAATGTCCCATGAATAACATTGCCATATCTCACACTATTTTAGGAGTTATTCGTGGATGATTTTGAATACCTAATATCAACTATATAATGGGAAAGCACTGGTGTGATCTGTACGTTTTTATTTCCATCCAACTACCAGCTTCCTTCACTCTTATCTTCAATCAGTGACCAGAGATAAGAATGTATTTAAAAGAAGAGAAGCTGCTTCAAGGAAGTGAGCTCTGCTCTGCAAACTATGAAGTTGTTGAGAGCAACTTTTTGGGGCAGAAATCAGGATTTATTTCGGTAATGCGTATGCTTTCGCTCAAATTTCTCGTTTTCTGAAACAGCACCAATTTCTTGAACTTCTTTGAAGCATATGTTTTCCGAAGTACACAATGTGCTCCTGTTTACGGGTCAAAGTCTCATCTCAGCTGAAATTCATGCAATCAAAACAAACCCTGGGAACACACCGAAATGTGTCAGACATGTGGGCAAGCATGACTCAAAACAGAAGAACCTCAATCAAGAGATATTTCCATGCTGATTAAAATTCAGAGACTGTAAACACTCCATTGCAACATCGAGGGGTGCGTCTGTCAGGTACAATTAATGCAGTTTGATCCCACTTTAACTGCCATGGCTCAACGCTATGGAATCCTGGAATTTGTAGTTTTACAAATTGCCTTCTCTGCCAAAGAGTGCCAGTGCCTCAATAAACTACAATTTCCAGGATTCCATCACACTGGCAAGTTAAAGAGGGTTTTTTTCGCGTCAGGAGCGACTTGAGAAACTACAGAATTGGCTGTCTGCAAGGACACTGCCCAGGGGATGCCTGGATGTTTGATGTTTTACCATCCTTTTGGGCGACTTCTCTCATGTCCCAGCATGGGGAGCTGGGGCTGACAGAGGGAGCTCACCCGCACTGTCCCCGGATTCAAACCAGCAACCTTCAGCTCAGCAACCCAACCTTCAAGTCAGCAGTCCTGCCAGCACAAGGATTTAACCCATTGCATCACCAGAGGTTCCATAGTTAAAGACGTGTCAAGTTGCATTCAATCTACAGTATGGATGCACTCTTGGCCAACCTTCAAATCATCCATTGATATCACCCAACCGGCTATCCTCCAAGGGTGAAGAAAAGGCCCAAGTGGATCAGGAACATTTCCACTCAAATCCTTATGTTATTTGCTCCATGACATCTTCAGATGTGCTTTTGTAGGCCATATTTCTTAAGTTAATATAATTAATCATCAAAAAAATGGCAGCTGGAATCCAAAGTCCTCAGCAGTCGGGATACATAAGGCGGTGCAATTCTGATGCTGAAATGTTTGTTTCCGCCATAATTCATATGCTACAATATAAAAAGTCATTGCCCAAAGAAGAGAAACATCTTGCCATTTTGCTCAAGGGGGTTGGTCTGGATGGCCCTTGCGGTCTCTTCCAACCCTGTGATTCTAATCCTTGACATGTTTCATTCTTGCGAATGTGATTAAGCCAAAATTTACAACCCAAGTACCAGGTTGCTTTGAAAGACACCAATAATAGTCAGTTCAAAAAGGATACACATTAAAGGGTATTGGGTTGTGCTGATGGAGACTCTAGGTTGAATGTATTGCATGGTTTCCTTGGAAAGATCTGTTCAGAGTGGGCTTGCCTTTGCCTTTCTTTGGGGCTGAGAGAATGTGACTTTATAGAATCACAGGAGTTGGAAGAGACCTCAAGGGCCATCCAGTTCAAATGCCTTCCATCAGGGAGGAAGACATAGCCCCCAGCTTATAAAAATGCAATTTCAAACTGCATTACATGGCATTGCAGAATGAGCCACTATCCAAACACTCCCAATAGATAGCCATCCATATTTCCCAAATGTCACCGAATGGGTTTCCATGGTTGAGTGGGGATTCTAACAACTACTCCAGGATAGCTCTCAGAATAGAAAATAAATCCTGTAGACCTTCTCCATAGGACTCACCTCACAGCGGTAGCATTGCACATGGAAGTCCCGGTCCAGGGCCACGATCCGGACTGTCTCCTCCTGGCCCTGGGCTGGCATGATGGGCTCCTTGCAGACCGAGCAGCGCGGAGCAAACTTCCTAGATATTCAAGAAGAATCCCCATCAGTCAGAAACTCTCTCCTCCAAGTCATCCAGACAGAAAGGTCAACCTTCTCAATGCTTCTGCCATGGTCTCATTTGGATCAAGGCAAGAACCACAAAGAGTTAGGATGGGAAGGATCCAGTGGTGGAAGAACCATAAAAAATGGGACTCCAGCTTCCCAAACCTGGTCCTGCTACCAGGAGACCCCAAATCCAACTTAGAAGGACCAGAAAACTATCTAGAACAATGTGTGGTTGAAAGCATTCATGGCCGGAATCACTGGTTTGCTGTGAGGTTTTCATGCTGTATGGCCATGTTCCTTTAGCATTATCTCCTGATGTTTCACCTGCATCTGTGGCCAGCATTTTCAGAGGTCTTGAGGCAAGTGGGGTGTATATATATACCTATGGAATAATGTACAGGGTGGGAGAAGGAACCCTTGTCTGTTTAAAGCAAGTGTGAAGGTTGTAAGGAGCAAGATTGAATTAGCATTGAGTGATCATGAAGTTAGCAAAGTCAATCAGTGATAGTATCTGCACAGGGGTAGCCTGGCCTCTGTTGCCTGGAGGCACCCTCTCTTTGGGAGGTGTTCACTCGCCCTTGATTGGTTGTTGTCTGGAGTTCCCCTGTTTTTGAGTGGTGTTCCTTATTTACTGTCTTGATTTTGGTTTTTTAATACTGGTAACCAGATTGTGCTCATTTTCATTGTTTCCTCCTTTCTGTTGAAATTGTCCACATGCTTCTTGTGGATTTCAGTGGCTTCTCTGTGTCATCTGACATGGTGGTTGTTAGAGTGGTCCAGCATTTCTGTGTTCTCCAATAATAATCTGTGTCCAAGTGGGTTCATCATGGGCTCTGGTTGAATTAATCTACAGTGCCTTTCACGTTCCTTGATTTGTGTCTGGGCAATGTGGCATTTGGTGCTCCCTATGAGACTTGTCCACAGCTGCATGATATGCAGTAGACTCCTGCAATGATTAGAGAATCCCTCTTCATCCTCTAACCACTCCAAGAGTCTACTGTATACCATGCAGCTGT